>NC_052501.1:49159139-49201093 GCF_016617805.1 Bactrocera tryoni
ACCCTTTTGTCCCGATTTTTTTCTATATCACTGTAAGCTAATGTTTTGCTCAACTTTTTTTGACCTGACATTTAAATTTATTTATTTATTTTTCTTTTATTAATACTTTTATGACATTAATAATTTTGCTAAAGTTGTCATATTATTTTAAAAAAGTTTTAACTCGGAGAGTATTTTAATAATTAATTTTTAATTAAAATTATATGTTCGAAATCGAAATAGCAATTCTTTTAAATTTCTCTTACGACAGGATTAACTTGGCCATATCACTTTGGTCTAAATTCTATTTTCTTAAAATAATGCATATTTGTTTCCAGGGTAGCAACAATTTTGTAAAAATATTTATCTATTTTTTTTTTTATTTACCTGGCCACCCTTTTAATAAAAAGTAATTTTTTGTTGTCGTTTTTTCATCATATAACACTGTTTTCATAAAAAACATTGTGATATTTTAATATATATGCCTCATTTTTTTGAATTTTATTTTTTATTTATACTTTTTTTAATTTCATAGAATAAAAGTGTAGTATATATTTCATTTAAATTTTTTTCTACGTAATTTTATGTGGTGGCAACTCTATAGATTTACTTTTCAGTAGAAAAATAAATGTTAATCTTAATTTTTAAAACATTTTTTTACGTCTCTGTACGAAAATTGTGTTTGATGCAGTAATATTTCGTTTTGACGACAATTTTATGCCTTCAAATTTCAAACAATTAGCCTTTCCCCCCTTTACCTTCACTCCTCTCTACTACATTCTTGTTGGTTTACTTAATTAATGCTTTGCTTTGTTTTTGTTTTCTTTTTCTTGTGCTGTGCACCACTGTTTACTTTGCCTCACTGAAACTGCTGTGGACTTTCACTTTTGTTTTGCAAATGTATTGTAAATACATTTAAGGCTAATGTTTAATGCAATCACAATGTATGTATTAGCATACAATTTTGCCGTTACCTTGTTTGCTTACGCATTTATTTGAAGGCGAAATCGTTTGAGTTGGTTGGCGTGTTTGTTTGGTGTGTTTGATGAGTGGTTTCCCTGAGTGCGCCTGCGGGTATGCTTTCCTCATTTGCTTGAAGTGGATTGAAGGCTGCATGTAAATAAAATAATCAGAAGAAAGTCATCGGAGAGCGCTGCAGTTGTTGTTGGTATAATGGAATAGTGGAAATGCTGCTGAGATGGTCCGTTCCGATTATACAAGTATGTACCCGAGTATTGTGAGAACGAAAAGCTCTCTAGTTTACAGATCTGTTACGAAGATTTCACTCAGTTGTTTAAAGAATTAGGAAACTTTTGGAAGATACCTAATATTACTTGAATATAGATTTGAAATGAAGAATATGCATACTAGAAAAATTATTTTGTCGGTACTTTTTGCAGATCAGTTCAAGGGTTCTAGGCCGATGGTGAAAGCTGCCACTTTGCAATATAATAATGTTTACATTAACCTGCTTTTCTTTTACCTTCTATAAACTAAATTATTACCTGACTATTACCTGAGATGACAATTCAAGCTCCTTGCAAGCGAAACAATTTGTTTTCGGAAAGGTCGAAAGAAATGCTGGTACGATGAGAGCTGTCGTATCGGAGTGGAGATATTGCGGACAGACTAACGGAAGGTTTCAAGATCGTAGCATACTCTTGTATAACCCAAAGAGGTGATCTAGTGGCTGATAATCAGAATATACTGAAGATATCCAGGAAACACTTTTTTAGCCTGCTGAACGGCAGTGAAAGTGTTACATCTGGAGATGGCGAACCCGATTTCCTAATCGTTGACGATGGAATATATGTTTTATTGCCCGAATATGATGAGGTTCGAATAGCAATTACGAGTCTGAAAAACCACAAACGGCCGAGCTATTCAAATACGGCGGCGAAAAACTGACAAGGTGCATGCATCAGCTTCTTTGCGGGATATGGTCAGATAAAATCACGACCTAAGTGTACTCTAGCCAATCCACAAAAAAGGGGACTCTACAATCTTCGGCAATTACCGTGGGATAAGCCTCATTTATATCGCATATAAGGTTTTATGGAGCATAGAGTTTGAAAGACGGAAGTTCACCGTCAACAAACTGATTGGAGCTTATAAGTGTGGCTTTACACCTGGAAAATCTACTATCGACCAGATTTTCACCATGCGCCAAGTCTTGGTAAAGACTCGTGAAAGAAAGGTCGGCACCTCTTCGTCGATTTTAAAGAAGACTCCTACAGCAGGAAGAGGAACTGCCTCTATGCCACTAATTCACAACTTGGTAGCCCCGCAAAGTGAATATGGATGTGTAAGTCGACGTTGAGCAACATCAAAAGTTCGATACCAAAAGAGGTTTCAGGCAAGGAGACACCCCATAGTATGACTTCTTCAATATATTGCTGGAGAAAATAATACGAGCCACAGAGCTAAGTAGAGAAAGTACAATCTGCTGCTGGCGTATGCCGATGATATTGATATAATTGGTCTTAACAATTGTCCCGTTAGTTCTGCTTTATCCCTACTGGATGAAGAAACGAAGCTTATGGGTTTGGTTGTGAACGAGGACAAGACGAAATATCTTCTATCACCAAACATATAGTCATCGCGTTCGCGACTTGGCGCGTACGTCACTATTGACAGTCATAACTTCAAAGTCGTAGATAATTTCGTCTATCTTGGAACCAGAATTAACGCAAACAACAATATCAGTCATGAAATCCAACGCAGAGTAACACTTGCTAACAGGTGCTACTTTGGAATGAGTAGACAATTGAGAAGTAAAGTCCTCTCTCGAAGAAACGCGATCAAAGACCAAACGCTATAAGTCACTTTTTATTCCCGTCCTGCTATACGATGCGGAGGCATGTACAATGATATCATCTGATGAGTCGACCTTAGGGGTGTTCGAGAGAAAGGTAGTTCAGCGAATCAAGAGTTGTGCTGATGGATGAAAATAGTTCAACTTTGAAGGCATTCGGTTCAGTACCGGCCGATATAAGCAGAGGATGAGAAAGACCTTCCCACCGTTAGCGAGATTCACTGAGATCCTGAATTGGCGGCAAATAGCGAAAATAAGAAACAACTGGGGGCCTGTTGTTAACTCGGCTAAAACCGCAGGTGCGGTGTCTACGCCAGTAAATTATACTAAATTTAACTCTCATTTTAACAACCTTCTGAAGAAATTTCGCTAGCAGAGTTCCAAATAAACCAATCCAGCGTCATTACAACCGCCATTGCGCCTTATGGTATGCTACTTTTCAAATATTTTTTCGCAAAATACTTCTATTTTTCAAACTCGCACCAACATTGCATGCAGCTAATTACCAAATGCTTAAAACATCTTAAATCAATTAGCAACACATTGCTACCTGCCATCTGCCAACACACACTGGACCTTAGCACAGCATTGGAGCACTCAAATTGCAAGTAACTGACCCAAAGCGGCAAATTACTGGCAGCCAACACCTGAGCGCAGTCGCCGCAGTAGAGGCAACAGCAGCAGCAATTTATAGCTTATACACACACATAGCGCCAACACGGCCAAAGGAGCAACCGAAAAGCGTTGCACAGAAAAGTGAACAAAAATAATTGCAACAACAACAAACGCCAGTAACTGCCTCTGAGCCAACGCACTCATTTCTAGTTAAAATTCTGCAAGGATAAGGAGAGGAGGAGAGAGAACTAAAGGAGCGTTGAAGTTAGCAATGGTCCACACACCTGTAAGTTACAAGCACTGTTGCTGGCGCCACTCCGAAGCGCTGAAAGCCACAAATTTACCAAAAAGTTGGCAAAAGAATTGAGCCAATTCATTATCGTGTCCGTTGCGGTCAAGAGTGCAGTAGACGAGCAGCAGCAGCAACACTAATAACGGGAGGATATATGGGAAACAGCTGTGCAACAGCTGCAGTTGACAGCCAGAAGGCGACCTCGGTGTTGGAGTCCATGTGAAGGATTGGTCAATTTAGATGGAAAATTTTGCTTGAACTCTCCTTGTCTAAGAAGCTGGAACTGGAACTCAAATTTACCGGCAACGCCAATTTGAGGATTGACATAATCTAACAAGAATCGGCTATCTTTAGCTGAGACAATTTTAAATCGCGATGTTCGTTTATTCGGCGTGGGCAGGAAGATATTGAAGAGATTTCAGTATCTCGATTCGAAACCCGCCGACGCATTTTTTAGTTGATAAGCAAAAAATCTGTCTTGGCTGGCGCCGTACTTCACAGTTCCGAATCATTGTGGATTCCTCATGACGTCAGTAAGATGGCTGATACCTCGAATTTAAAACTCATTTAAATTCCACTAGTACAAAAACCAATTTAGACTTTTGGAATAGAAGTTCCGAATATGCCTTCCTGTTCTAGAAGTTACATGCAGTAAATCTTTCCTAGACTCTTCTAGAACAAAAACTACTTTAAGCGCTTGCGGTTAGAACTCCAATAAGTCTATCGTTGACTTTCAGACACTTGAACCCCTGAATATAGAATATATTTTTGATATAAGATCTTCTGAAAGTAGGATTTAGCAACTCGAACTAAAATGTTTTCCAATTAGAACAGAAACTATTAAGACTTTTGTGGCAAGAGTTTCAAATAAGTATTCCATTGACTTCCAGCTATTTTAACCGCAATGAATTCAACTTCAATAACCTCAATTGAAGCACTTTGTATCTGATATGGGTCTGCAATTTAGTTTGAACGAACGTCTACTCAGTCTCTTCCGATTGTTTAAACACATGTTTGCTTGTGGATATTGTTTTTGGCGTACTTGAATGTCCTTCCTTCAACTGGCTTTGGCTAGCTAATCTTGCTTTAGCATTGTTTTAAGGAATAAATACACGATTTTTTAGTTCATTTGTCTGCCTATTTATCTAACAAGCTAGTATTAAGCGACCGAGTATGTGTAGGTGCGTCTTTGTTCGCCTTGGCATTATTGAAATGCCAATTCCGTCCACCGTCTTCCAGCGAGATTTAATTGTCTCCACTATGAAAGATAGATCGTCAGGTAAAAGCATGTGACGGTGTTGAGGAGTCGACGAGGAGATCTAATTATATACAAATCCACACACTTAAGCCCATTTGAAATATAAACAAATGTGGAAAAGTATTTCGTAACCCCGAACCTGATCAATAATTCTAGTATTTTCGTGAATGTGTGTAGAAATGGATTGGTGGCGTTGTAGTAGTTCCTGACGGGTTTGATAAGGTATTAACAGGCTTATAAGGTAATAACAGTACCTGTTAGTTAATGCTACTATGTATCGCACAAGAGGCTCCACAATACTTTTCGAACATTTGCTATACCTGCATCCGATAAACTTAAATAATTACTGAGAGTTCCTTCCATAAGGCGAATTTTTTTTTTTATCTATGCTTTCTTGCTCAGGAATACTGAAATAGGTGAAGTAATACACGCGTTAACATTAATTGAGTTCGATGCCAGATCTCATCTAACCTCATGGATTTTTAAGGTCATCCAATAGAACACACTAGAACTTGATGTGTTCCTGACAGTTTTGTGGAATCTTCTTCTCCAACGTAGTTTTGGTTTTGTAAAAATGTAATATAATGACAACTCAGGAAGATATTCTCGACATCCGGCCAACGCATATCCAAGTGAAGTATGAGGCAGTGCTTATGGCCATATGGGTCATGATTTTAGGCCATTTTCTACCTTGTTAATGATTTTGGGCTTTACTAGCAATGCGACCGATAAAAAACATCTACGACGAATTAAATGCATCGTTTTCATTCCCCAGTAGAAGAAAATATTGAGCAAACAATTCTGTGAACGACATTTCCAACGGCAATATCTACATATTCACCGACGGATCAAGGGGTGAAATAAGAACAGGAGTTGGCTTCTTCTGCAGTAATCCATATACGGAAAGTGGTTAAATGACGACAATTCAGCCTTTCAGGCTGTCAAGTGTTCCTCTGCTCAGCAAGTCCAAGTTCTCCCAGTGTTAGGTTGTGTAACCGGGCAATTACTAGACCTCTATGTAGTATGTAACTTGGTTAACTTCATCTTGTACCCGGTTATACTATATATGAACAGAAGGAAATGAAAAGGCATAGGAGTTGGTCCGCTCGTATGCTAGCCAACTCTTTCAAGGGTTGTTTGATGCTGGACTCTAGAGAAACACAAACAACAAATTTATTTTGGGATAGTGTTGATGGTGGACAGACCAAAAAGCTCATATTTCTAGGCAAATTGAAGCTTAATAACAGTATAAGATTATTCAGAAAATAGGAAAAGTGAATTTAGCGGAGTACAGAGCCTGCGTGGCTGGAGTGGAAAGTAATAATTTTTTTTGTCGAATCCACTGAGTTGCTGGAAAAAGCTTCATTTGGTTACTACCCTAGAGCACAATTGGCTAATGATGGCTTAAATTTGGCAAGCGCCAATGGGCCTCCCTTTTCAACTAACCAGGGACACAATATCTCTTTAAAGAAAATATATACTTCGGTTTTTAATATTCGAGACCTTTTTCGAAAAGTTTACGTCTGTCACTGCGACAAACTTACCTTTAAGAAATATTAAGAATCTGCGCGTCAGCAGCTTCTAATAATTACACATATTATTCGACTAATTTTATTCATGAAATGCACCACTACGCGATACATACTTATATAATATGTACCGAAAAGAGCTTCCACACTCTCCAAGCATATTTCTCCTTTGATGTCTCGGCTATTGTTGGTTTTGTAAATGTGCTTAAAATACTGTTGTGGCAGGTGTAAACTGATGTTGTTGGTTCGCTTACATAACGATAGAATTGTGTGAGCAACAAAAATGTTTTTGTACCCTGAACAGGGCACATTAAACTTGTCAAGAAATTTCTCAAAAGGAAACGTATGAGGTCTTATAAAGTATACCATATATACAGAAATAATCAGCATGACGAGCTGAGTCGATGATCGCCTGTTTGTCCGTTTGTCTCTATATACGCGCAGTAGTCCTTCAGTTTTTGGACGATCGATCTAAAATTTTGCTCATATCCTTTCCCCTCTTTTTCACTTTACGAGATATCTTCTCAAAATTTGGCATACGTTATTGTTTAAGGCAATAATGCAATCTCGGAAGAAAATGTTCAGATCGGATATCATATAGCTGCCATACAAACTGATCGGTGCAATCGAAGTAGCATTTTTTTATTTTGTTTTTCTGGCTGCCACAGTTGCCAAATATTCTGCAGGCATCAAATGGAACTGACATTTTGCACAGACTGTTGCACACCCACAACCAGTCTATTATGCCTTAGTTTCTGCTTCTTACAATTTTGGTGCACCAAGCACTTAAGCTCTGTGTTACTGTTATTGTGGTTAGTTGTTGTTGTTGTCGACACCTATTGCTGACTGCCTGCTGTGCGCTGGCTGTTGAAAAATGTTAAGTATTCGCCCAATTTAAGTTTTGAACTTTTTTCGAAATTAATTGTCAGCAGCATAAATTCATTGCGGGCATGCAGGGGCTGAAAAAAAAGAAAATAATGTATTACAATAAAAGAAATTATAAAATAACCGAATAGCTGCAAGAAAGAGCAACAAGCATGTATAGCTGCTTGCAACATGTTGTTGCAGCAACAAAACATGCATGCACTTGCCACTTGACGCTTGTTAGCTATATTCTCAACACGTTCCCGACGTTATACATACATACACACACATGTATATATATTTACACATATAGTATGATGAGCAGTTTATAGCATGTGTAAGCAATGTTGCCAATGCTCCGCAAAATTTCCAGTGAGTGTTCGGTTTTTTTGTTGTTAGCGCTAAGTTGCTGTAGTCGTGCTGTTGTTGTTGCTGAAAGCATTTAATTACATGCTGTTTTTGCAGTTAAGTGGCTCCACCGCCCCGACGGCAGTTGCCCACCAAAATTTACCGTTTGCTTGCAACCACGTATGCAGAGCCGTCCGCTCCTCCCTTTCTCTAGACGTTGGTGTGCGGTAGCGTTCCTTGTACGCTCATGTTCGCAGACATTTTAAAACAATACTGTGTTGTTAAAATTGTTTCCTCTTCATTTTGTTGCTTTCCATTCTCTGACTTTTCAAGCTGTTGTTTTTATTTTGTCTTGTTTCGGTTACGTAACGTGGTGACCGTTGTTCATCCACTTAATTTCCTTATTAAATTTTAAACACTCTCTGCTCTCCCATCCTTATTCTCTTCTCTACCCTGTGCTTTCGTCCAATTACCAGTCGCTTTAGTTACGTGGTAAGGTACACAGTTAGGTGTTTGTTGGTTTTGTGTGGTGAAAAGTTTTAAAAAGTCATAATTACTCAAAATGTCAGGCATTGATATTTTTCTGGGCTGCTGTGGCATAACAGCATACTTTCAGGGACTGCTTGAGTGTAGGTGTGCGCAAAGAAAGTTTGCAAAAGCTTGTGTGAATTACACAGAGAATAGTTGTGTTGTTGTTTGGCATATAGCATATGAAATAAAGAGGAACAGTGTGGTGCCGAATCATTATAACTCAATTAAGCATTTTTTTAATAACAGCATATCATACGACTTGAATAAAAGTATATTTCTTTATTTTCACGTAAAATATTTGGTAACAAAGTGGGTAAACTAGGCATTACTGCGGTAAATTTGCACTACCTGAATGAAACTAAGTTGGTAATCCTGTTAAATTTTATTTCCTTAATTCTACTTGCATACAAGGTCTTAAAAAAAACAGAACAAATGGTTTTTTTCGGCAAAATCAATTTATTTTATTCAAAATAGTCTCCTAAAAAATAAATTCATTGTGGACAATAGCCGTGGAATCATAAAAACAAATCAGAATTGCCTTCACTTTGGACTTCTTTATGCGCGATTTTTAGTGTTTCCGCTCGTCCGGTGCCTTCCATTCAGCACTCTGGCGTTTCGTTTCGGGATCATATTGGAAACACCACATTTCGCCACCAGTCACAATATTGTAAAGGAAGTTTTTGTCCTTTTTGACCTCTTTAATGATGCCCTTCGAATGTTGGATTCTGGGCAATTTTTGGTCGTCAGTCAATTTGTGCGGAACAAACCATGCACACACCTATTGTAAGCCCAAATGTTCGGTCAAAATGCGATAAATCGATGTTTTGGAGATGTTCGATTCCATTTCAATGATGATTTCGGCTGATTTTTGATGAACGGTGATCACGGATTTTGATTGGCCCACATGTTGATCGTCATCTATGTCCTCACAACCACTTTGAAAACGTTGAAACCACTGGTGCACTCTGCTACGGGATAGGCAATCATCACCATAAACTTGTTTCATCAATTGAAACGTTTCGGTAAAAGTTTTACAATTTTAAAACAAAATTTAATGTTGGCTCTTTGTTCGAAGCTCATTTTCGCACCGCTAACACAAACATACTGACACTTAAAACGCAAAAACTTCACTTCCAATCAATGAAATATCACGAAATTCTCACTGGACAATCGATAAAGATAGCAGTCTCTAACGTACCATTTTTCTTTGGAACGCATCTTGTATTTTACTTAACAAGGTATGTACTTTTTATTGTCTACATTTTTAACTTATTTTTTAAATTGTTTGTATCATACTTTGCAACTCTACTAATGTTTATTTGTCACATATTAGTATATTTGTATTATAACTTATTTTTCTTAATTTGTTGTTTATAATGTATTATTTTTAAGTTTTTGCAGCATACGTGGCAACCCTGTAAATGAAGTTTTTTAAATAATATTATTTTGTACTTGTACCTTCCAAAACGTTTTATTTATACTACCTACATTTCTAACTTTTTGTTTTTTAATTTTTTGCTCCCTACATTGTACCCTATTAATTTAGTATTTTTAAATAATAATATTTCCGTACTTCGATTTACTTTCTGAAATATGTTCCTTATACAGTATCAATTTTTATAATTTTTTTTTAAATTTTATGCAGTACAGTTGGCAACTCTAATAACATATTTTTTTGAAAAAATTAATGTTTTTGTATTTTAAGTTTTTTAATGACTTTTCTAATTTACTTGGCAATAAATTTATTTTTTTAAACCTTAGTATTTTACCATTTTACATACATCTGCATACTTGGCGATATTCAATTTGCTTGGACGTGCTTTATGCGCGAACAGCTTCTTCGGATTCAGCTCATTAAGAAACACCCTTACAGTTGACTGACCTCTGCTTTCGGGCGCATACGCGTATATTCTCATTTCATCATATCTCACAATTTCATAGAAGTGTTTCAATGCACAGCTAGCGTATTTTTGTTAAACATTTCTCCCAACCAATCAATACGAGCCTTTTTTGCGCGATCGACAAATTGTGTGGGATACAACGGAAAAAGTTTTTTTTACAGTCATTTGACCAATATTGAATGTATGCTGGTTTCATAAATGCTTATAGTTCCCTCTATTTCACGATAGGCCACAGACGATCTAGCAATATTAGTTTGTGGACAGCATCAATAGTTTCCGGACGAACAACTAATTTTGGACAACCTTAACGAAATTTGGCTAGGAGTGATCTAAGATCTCGATTGAATTCTAAATATCATGGAGAAATACTAACCCTTGATGGAGGTACATCGACAAAAACTGATTTAAGTTCAAGGTTGCACTGTTGCTGAGTTAATCCTCATCGAAAATTGTAAAAAATAAACTATCGAAAATGTCGGATTAATTCTATTTTTTGGCCGATATGCATATTTCAAGTTACTCTAAGCGACATACATATCGCTCATATGTCAAAATGTCCTGAGTATGTGTAACATCACAAATGTCAAACTTTACCATAAAGTTGTGAGTTGCCAGAGTTGCCAACACTAGGGCTGAAACTCCCGAAATATAAAAGGCAACCTACGTATAAAGTATTCATATAAATGATCAGCGCGACGACATGAATCGATTTTGCCACGTCCGTCTGTCTGTGGGTATAGCGGCCCTACAAACTGTTCGATCAAAATCAATTCCATGTATGGAAAACTTTTTATTGGTTAGTCGAAAAAGGCTTTTAGTATTTCTAATAAAATTTAATTTTTTTTATATTTATAATGAACTTTAATGAACCAAATATGTACCATTTTGGTCGACTACTTTTTGCCATTTTTCCGCTAGAGAAATTATTCCATCAGTGTAAAACCTTCCACTTTTTTCACTTTCGAATACTTTTTGCACTAAATCAAGTCGTCTGCCATGAATAGCACGTTCAATATTGGCTTTTATGCTTCCACACAGTCTGGTTTATTACTAAAGACCAATCACTTCAAATAACCCCACAAGGAGTATTCTAATGGTGGTAAATCACAACTTCTTGAACAATTTCTGAAAATATTCGAATCTCCAAACTTTTCTCGCAATAATTCGGTTGTTGTCATGCTGTGTGGCACATATCCCCGTCTTGTTGGAACCAGAAGTTGTGAAGATCAGCTTATTTCAATTGCGGACATTAAAAGTCGGTTATCATCGATCTATACGGTCTATAGTAACGGTGTCACCAGCTTCATTTCTAAAGAAGTACGGACCGATGATTCCACCAGACCAAAAACCACATCAAACTTTCAATTTAGGTGAAGTTAATGGTTGCTCATGAATAATTTACGGATTTTCTTCGCACCAGAATCGACAGTTTTGTTTACTTACCGCACCGCTCAGGTTAAAGTGAGCCTCATCGGAAAATATTACTTTCTTAAAAACAATCGTTATAGTTTTTAAGTTGTTTCGAGACAAAATCAGAAAATTCACTTACTGTGGTACAATGGCTTCAGTTTTTGAGTTAGAACAATTTTATATTGATTCAAGCCTAAATGCTTTCTCCAAATCTACCAGGTTGGTGTTTGAGACAATCCCAATTTTAGAGAACGTCTTGGAATCGATTGCTGAATACAATGAAAGAAACGACACTTAGAAATCATATCATCGCTATTGGAAAATCCCATACTTTTATCGATTTACAACCATTAAATTAAGTTCTTATAATATTTTTTAACTCCAAAAAATTATGGCAACTCTATTCAAGTAATTGAAAGAAAAATTGTAAGCTACTACTTTCCTACTAGTATTATTATTTTCTTTTTGAAATTGCAAAAAGAGTAATATTTTTTTTTGTTAGCATGAAACATTGTCATTTCATTTTAACTATTTCCACATAGTACAAAACCAATTTTTCTTGTATAAAAAACCGTAAAAAAAATTTAAAACTTTCCGACGATGATTTGTAAGAATCAGAACTCGTTTTGAACTTTATCCAACTTTGCGCCAACACTATTCAACCAAATCATATGGATAGGCATACATACTAAATTTTGTCATTTAAACACTCCCACACACATACACACAAAAGTGCAGTTGGCTTGAAAAACAACTTTTCAAAGTTGTTTGCGCAAACATTCACGATATTACCGTGCTTTTGCTCAATTCGATTGTGATGCAAGAGTGCAGTATATTAAATAAAGCCAAAATGTGTGATGCGACACTTCGTGTCGATTTTAGAAAGAGCAAAAGCGTAAAAATTGGCGAATGTTAGTCAATAACTTTTTGCACGTCAGCAATGCAAGGAGGTAGTGAGCCATGCAACATAAAGAGAGTGGTGAGGGAAGATATCGGAGTCGATGGGAGTGGCCCTATGGTGGTGAGAAGCTGGCAGCGTGCTTGGCTTGAGTCCTGTCAGAGAATTCGATTTTCCGATCACGTGCGAGCTGTCAAAGTATACCATTCGTTACTGCCAATATTCGATAGCGGCATATTTATGTATGTCTATGTACAGTGATCGCTTAAAAAGTCTGTGAAAATTTGGATGTTTTGTAGTTAGTTCAACTTCAAACAATGAACTCAATGCGTACGAAAATTGGCTGAATAATTGAAAAGTGATTCAGATGTTCGGTTTTGTCGTAAAAAAAGTCGTCAAAAAAGCTTTTGTTCATAAGCGCATCACAGACAATAACGGAATCGTTAAGTTTCTTTTACTAAAAGTGAAAGCTCAAAATAGCTGACTCTGGGAAATCCTTCTATCTATTATATAAAAGGATGTGCTTTTAGTTGCCAAGTTAAGATTTTAGAAATTGACAACGAGTGAATTGCGGATCTAAGTAGAAACTATTGGATTGCCGGCCGATCTATTCAAATGTGACGGAAACTGATAAAGAGCACGTATCAGCTTCTTAGTAGAATATTGTCGGATGAAAGGCTGCCCGACAATTGGGATTTAAATATGCTCTGCCCAACCCACAGAAAGGAAGATCGCACAATCTGCGCCAACTACCATGGGATAGGCCTCCTCAAAATCGCATATAAGGTTCTATCGAGCGGACATTATCAGTGTGGCTTTAGGCCACAACTGACCGGATATTTACTATGGGCCAAATCTTGGAAAATACCCAGGAAAAAGAATCGACAAACACCATCTTTTCGTCGATTTCAAAGCTGCTTTTAACAGATTTAAAAGAAGCTGCCTTTATGCCGCAATATCTGAATTTGGTATCCTTGCAAAATTAATACGGGTATATAACTGATCTTGATCAATATCAAAAGCTCCGTCAGGATCGGGAAGGACCTCTCTAAGCCGTTCGATACGAGGTTTAAGACCAGGCGACTCCATATCGTGCGACTTTTTCAATCTACTGCTGGTGAGAATAATAGTAGTATCTTGCAACCAGCATCAACATCAACAACAACGTTAGCCTCGAAATCAGAGTAACTCTTGCCAACAGGTGCTACTTCGGACAGAGTAGTCAGTTGAGAAGTAAAGACCTCTCAAAGTCGGCGTTACGAGTTTTTGAGGGATAGGTTCTGCGAAGATTTATGGCCAAGATATACGACGACATTGATATAGTTCAGCGCAAAAACCTCTTCCGATTTACGGAGGGCCACAAGAACCTTTGCATCGAATCTGATGACCAATAGTAGTTCAGTAGTAAACTACAAGAAGCAAACCACCATTCCTATTCTAAAGATTGGCTTCACGCACTTTTCTGTTAAAAAATGTAAAGAAGTTCTCGGATCATGAAGACATCACAGACAATAATTTTTATTTTATTTTTTTTGTAGAATTAAAAAATAACAGACTTTGGGACTGGTAAGTCTAAGGGCAGCATATTGAGCCTCTCTTCCAGGAAAATTTTAAAGACTTCTCGAACAATCCTTTTAGTTTCCAATTTTGTATGAAACCTTGACGCCCAGCTCCATACTTTATCCCGCGTCTACCTGGCAGCCATTGCAGTGCAACATTGGATGAAACATGCACAGAACCGTACATCAAATCACCGGCACGAAGTCATCTAAAGCTGATCTGCCTCTGAGTGTAAATCAGTTCGGTACCAGACACGTTAGCACAATTCGCATTTACACACACTGACAGTAGTGAACAAAAATATAATACAAAAATATTAAACATTTTTCCCATGCAACTTTTTGTCTTACTTTTGCCACTGATTTTGCAAGTCTTTCTCAAGTTGGCTGCAGTGTTGCATTAGTTGGAGGAGACGAGCGAAACTCGAAAAGCACAGGAAGCAAACGAAAACTTGTTCAATGTTTCCTTCCGTTCATCACTTGCGCTGCTCTGCAACAGCTCGCTACGTTCCGCTTTTGCTCACATTCTGTATTATTATCACTTCTCTTTTTGCAAAATAAAATTATTTTGGTTGAAAAAAGATTTGCGTATTCCTTATTTCTATGCATTTTGACAGATAAAAATTCTGCTCACAAATGATAACTTTTTGGCAACGACACAAACGCGATTATGACCGGACTGCAACGGGGGCTTTGATATGCGCGCGAGCTGCTAATGGCGTAGTCCTCAGCACGTGCACTTATATAAAGTACGAATATGTTAATGTGGTTGTGAGATATTGTGCTTCTCTGTATAGAAAGCTCTGATAACGGCATTTTATGAAATGTGAAAAAGTCGCAAAATGATGATGTTGTAAAAGTTCGGGAATGATTTTGAGCGGTCCATGCTTCTTTTGGTTCCGCACTTTTGTCGCACGTCATTTTTCGTTCGTGCGAATCATAACTTCTTCGATAATAGGGCAGTTGCTTCTTATTTTAGTCGTTAGTAATTAATAGTTTAAGTTAGTTAATAGTAAAAAGAGTACATAGTTTTGAAGTCCAGAGTTCCTATTAACGTGATTACAGTATGCATCTTCCGAACGTATCTTGTTTGGTATTTCGCGAAAAACTAGAAGGATAATTAAATACAAATACTTGAAAAAAGGGAATAATTCAGTCTAAGTGATTCTCTCTGGTGCATTTTTCTTCCAATATACTGCTGGAAAAAGTGATACCTTATGCTAATGTGAACCACAGTGCCATCGTCTTCTATAAAATTACAATGCTACTGGGGTACGCAGTTGATATTGACATTGTAGGCGTTAACAGCAGAACCGTCAGTGCAGTATTTTCCAGCCTAGGAAAAGAAGCAAAAAGGTTGGTCTTGTGGTGAACAAGATTCCTTGCCAAAACGTTCCTCGCGTCTTGGGATCAACGTCACTGTGGACAGCTGTTCTTTTGACTCGGTATATCTTAGAAGAGGAATTCTTCGGAACTTTAAACTAATTGTTTACATCAACAATCTTATAAAAGCCAGATTAGAGCTGCTCACATGCGTCTTACCTGGAGTTAGAGGCTGAATTCTTGAAGGATTGCGCAGTTTTTCAGCTTTAAGGTTACGGATACCTGAGAATCCTCAATTGCGCAAAAGCTTGTTTTTCGGGAGTCCGGGATAAGCTCCCACTTCTTATCTAAGACCGTCGTGTTTATTCTAAGGTTATGGAAGCTAAGGATGAGAGTCAAAAAGATTCAGTGCCAAAGAAAATACATTTAGTTGAAGTTCACATCAGCTGAGCTCTGACGAGCTCCATAAAACAAAATCATATATGCCTGTGACTGCATTGATATTTACTTACGGTTTCACCGCAGATTTTAACTGAATGTTATAGAGGCGAGAGAGGCCATATATGTATAGCTAAGCTGTTTATATAAAATGAGGCTCTTGTATTACGAAGATTTGCGAGCTCGGGTGCAATAGTTCATAGGTCCCACTCAAATATGTATGTACGTGAAGGTAACCCTTTCTAATTTGTTTAATCACAGATGAACCTTCAAATTTCAGTTGTGAAGGCATGCTATGTCTCTGAATTTTAATACGATATTGTGCCTGATAACCGTTTAGTGGTGAGCGTATACACTTACACGTTCTACATATGCCATATAGTGGTGGTTAAGTTCAGAGCTCGGTTGAAAAGTGCTTATGCGGAGTAGTATAATAACAGTTCAATGATTTTTGTGCGCTTTATCAGCAAAACACATTCAGCGGCTGGTGTTGTTGTTGCCATTTCTCTATTATCTTGGAATTTGGTTTACTCTTCAAGTGACTTTCTATTGTTCCGCCGAACGTGCTAGACAACGGCAGGTCGCAATTTGCTCCCAATGGCTAATGCCAATTCACACGCAAACTATGTGAGAGGGAAAGGAGACAGAAAGAGGGAGCTCTAGTGTGAGGTAGAGACGTGAGCTTTGGTGTCCGTAAGAGTACCCCTTTGGGTAAAGGTACTGTTAGTCCGAGCGGCAAAGCAAAGCTAACTCGCCTTAACCTATGTGCCACGAAAATATTCAATTGCAATTGAAACTTTAGCAATTGTCTATGGGTATTCACTTGTCTCAACACACTTTTACCCCGTTACCCTTAACTTTCAGTCATGCCCTACCTCTATCGTTTTTGTTCCGTTTTGCACTCGGTTAACTGGCGCTGGCCATAAATTAAATATTAGAACTTTTTGCTAGCAAACAGCGCGCATCCAAGTCACTTGGCTAACGATTTTGCTGAAGTTCACTAAAGTGCGCTTGCTCGCAGCAGGTAAAAATTTCGCCGACAGACCAAGGATTTTGTGGTTTCGCTAATGAATTTACTGTAGTGGCAATAAATTTTACAAATACTTACCACAAAAAAGTTGTGGTGTGGAAATGTGGCTAGTTGGGAGTTCTCAGCTCAAGTTTTCTTCGAATTGGAAGTTAAATTCAAAACTTCAAATTTAATAGGGAACGTTTATTATGATTCGAAAGAACATTCTTTGGCATTTATTTTTTGAAAATAAATGAAAAAATTAAATGTTGCCCGCTTCTTCGTCTCAGATGGTCCATCCCTTGAGTTCTAAAACGTTATTTTTTGGATGAGATGGCAGCTCTTGAATCTCTTCAAGTCCCTCTTCATCCAAAATGCGGCAATTTTGCTTGTTTACAAATCCATTGAGAGAGAATTTGGCTCGAAAACGTCGTCTTCTTGGAACTTTTTAAGACCACATAGAGCGAAGTGATATTACTTGGAAAGGTCGAGCGGCTTCAGTTCTTGCTGTATTTTGTTCGCTTCCTATTTAAGATCTCGACGTAAAAAGCGCAAAGTCGTTCCATACATCAGTCCGAGTTGAGACGAACTGCACCATATCGACTCTCCACGATCTTTGTTTACACTCTCAGCACGGCTAAAGAATTTTAAAATTATGAACAAAGTCGTACTATTTTTGGCTCATTGTAGTACCTCGAAACTAGATCATATTATAATACTTTGGGGAGTATACTAGAGTGATCCAACAATTCCGGCTTCGAATGATATGATGAGTTCTAGATACATATGTGTTTCAAATTCTAAAGCAGTTCACGTTCATGTGTCACATTGTAGAGGCGAGAATACTCATAACTTTTAGTATAAATTGGTCTCTAGGGATGCACCTTTGAATTTCGAGAATGTGCCTACAAGTAAAAAATATATGTGGCCTGGTCTACGAAAAGGGAGCTAACGTGCGAAAACTAGTTTTCTGGGAAACACCGTTATCTCGTTATTTCTAAGCCCCCTTTCCGTATACCAGGTCACATATGAAGGTGCGATTAAGCAAAGAAATAGTCTTAAGTTTGGCGGGCGGGCACAGAATATTTGTTTAATTATTTTATTTGTTATAAAGTTGGGTTCTTCGTAGTGTGCATGCTGAATTTCTAATGTCAAGCGTACGTCCGAAGTTTATGCAATCGGTCTTGTGTTGACAAATAATTGTACAAATTGCGATGATATTGAACTGTAGACCATATTTTGAGGTAGGGGAACTGGTGTCTTACACGCGGAGATTACAAAAATCAAAGAAAATCTTGTTGTTCTGACAAAGAGCGTACTCACAACAAGAAATATATTTATACTTGTATATACAGATAGTCGAGCATCGTTTAAATCAGTGAAGTCTCCTATGAACTCGTCAAAGTTAGTGAAATAATGCCTTGATCTAACATCATATTTTACAATAAACTTGCCATGGGTTACAAGACAAAGTGATATTCCTGGTAAATGTGAAGCAGATGAAATAGCCAGAAGAGGCACCAACCTACAATTAGACCCCGAAAAAGAGGGTATTTACATGCCTTAAATTTGTAAATATTTAATCGACGAATATATTATTATAGAATTAGCTGAGTCTCAATTGAGTCAATCTCTGATTTGGGCAACAAGCAGGCAAAAGTAGCATGAATGAAATACGTTTTAGTCATGTTCGTCCATTAGGCAATGTGTCCTTTAGTTTTTGATATATCGATCTGACATTTTTTATTTGGCAAGATATTTTCACGAAATATGGTATGGATTATTATGAAACAAAATTATATAATCTATAAATATGTTGTATAGATCGAACGAAATTCTTAAATATATTTTTTTGTTTTCTATAAAGTCGTTTTCGTTAACCGGCCCTTGTCTCACTGAGACAACGTTGAAGCGCACACAGAGAAGTATTATATGTGCGTAAATAACAATATCGATTGGCTAATTGAAATCATTGGCAGCGGCCAATTCATTGCGGTATTACCAACTGATTAATTAATTAATAGAATGGACTCAGTTTGAGGCAGAATAATAATTCGAGCGATTTGTAGTAAACAACAAACAATAACGATTATGGTGGCAAGTGTAGCGGTTGCAAGGCTTAAACTCAAATGAGCATAAGTTTTGAATGCCGTATAGTCGTACTGTGTGCGTGTGTGTGTTAGTATGGCGAAATGAAATTTGCGTTAGAACGACGACACTCAAAAGTCATAAAGTTAATATGTAATTTGCATAATAAATTGTCAGCCACACGAGCACACTACGCCCATCCCTTACATGCGCGCAGCACCAGAGGCGCTGGTGCGCTCTTTTATCACACCTCATTTACGATCGGAAGTGATTGCTCAGCGCGAATGTGTGTGTGAGTGTGTGCGTGGTCACAAATTGGTTAATGAGCAGTAAAAAATGCGACACGAAGTGACAATTTTAATGCCAACAACAATTACAGCTAACCAGTCAACCTATGTATATAGCCAATTATACAATATTATTGCTACAACAACACACACTTACATACTATACATCGCGCGACCGACGTTGTTGTCAAATGTTGAATAACGCACGCAGCCCGCGCACCACGCACTCAGCCCCACCCCTTTCCCCTCTTCGATGCGATTTTTATTTGCTGTTTTGGTTCCACACTGTTGTTGTTGTAATATATATACTATTTGCATTGCTAACGCTGATAAATATCCACTCGAAGTTGGTCAACGTTGGTGGTCGGCTAACAAGCTGCAATTTCGCCATTTTAGGGGCACGCTCGCACCACAAAGCGCTCGGTTACAGTGTGTTTCGCAAAAAGTATGCTGACAAATATTTTCAGTTCGCTCAAGCGGAAATTGTTTCGAAAATCTTTGAATCTTCGTTTACTTTTCGAGTTGAGTTATAATAAGGATTAGTCTTTCATTTTTGTGGATCAAACCCCTATCTGTGGTCCTCGGGAACAATGTAAGTTAAGACATTTTTTTTAGAATTGGCGAAGAGCTTTGATTATAAAAGTCTCTATGGAAAAATCAAAATACTTTCATATCCAATCAATCAAGTTTCGGAGGGGCCATAAAATTTGATAAATTTTATCTCGAACTACATATGTACATATGTATTTCTTAAAATTTTTTTGTTTTCATTTTAACTGTTCACTTTCCCATGACAATTGTTTCTATGGCATTTAAATTGATACTGGTTTTATCCGATTAAGGGTTGTTTTTTTGGAGTTCTAACCTTTTTTCATCTTGACGGCAGTCGAATTATGTCAAAAAAGCTATTTTTTTAAACCAAACGATCTTTTCAGCTTCTTTGCTACAATTTTATCGCAGGAAAACAGTATCATTTGGGCTAATTAACAATCTAATGTGAAAATTTGATTTTCATAGATCTATTTCTGTGGCTCCCGCCGAAAACATTTCTGAAAAAATTTGGAGAAATTCTGCCATAATCCTTGGCCGGATAAAAATCTCGGTCCGTTCCGACCGTCGCGGGAACGTTTTTTTTTAGATCTGTTCGGGATCGTTACTGTACATTTCATACTTATAATATCGGGGAATATAGCACAGAATAAGTAGTCTTACATTATAATAAACTTATCGAACTTGAATAAACTTATTTCATATCTTCGATCGTCTGAAAGCGGGTTCCAGGGAACGGCAATTTCAGTTTGGGAAACAAGAAAACATCATACGACCCAAATCTGGTGAATACGATGGTTGATCGATGGTATTCATTACGTATTTGGCACGATGCATTATCATCGTGTAAAATCTATGAATTGTTCTTCCACAATTTCGGTCTGCCTCCGTGGAACAAATTTATGATGCAATAAACCACGAATATCGAAAAAATATTGGCTTTGGTGCGGTTTTTTTGGTTTCGGCTAGTTTTTTTCTTCCATTCCGATGATTGTTGACTTGTTTATTTGTCAAACTCATAAACTCATGTCTCATAGGCAGTTATAATGCTCTCTATGAATGTGGGACCGGAATTCGTACGATCAAGAATGTTCAAAAAGACCTACGCTACTCTTTTTGAAAAAAATTTCAAATCGCGACCAGTCGTGCAAGAACGCATGTCATATCCACCAAAATCATTCAATCGGGCTCGCGAGAGATGTGGAGCTCACTTGCCACATCTCTATCACTTGCCTGACGATTTCCAAGCACTATATTCTTCACTTCTTTAATATTTTCATCAGTTGAAGAGGTCGAAGGTCGTTCAAAACGAGGACTGGCTTTTACTACTGAGGTGTACTGACTTAAGCAGTTGCTGTAAAAAAACTGGTTGACACAGAGCGCTTATCATAGCAATTAGTCCAACCAACTTAGTAAAATAAATTTTTTTGAAATCTCATTTACTCGGAGAATTTAAATTACAATTTCCGTTTACTTTCAGAAGGTATATGAAAAAGATTAGCCTGACGATCTGAGCCGATTTAGCCCTGTCCGTCTGTATACCATATACGCAAGCTTGTTCCTCCGTTTTTGAGATTTCGATCTCAAAATTAGCTCACACCTCTTTTTACCCAAGAAGTGGTTGATTTGGCGGAACCGCCGCCATTGGACCACCATAGTATATAGTAGTCATACAAACTGAATGATCGGAATCAAGAGATGGTATGGAAAATTATTTATTTGACGAGATATCTTCGCGAAATTTGAAATTTGTTATCTTCACGAGATCAAATAAATATTTAGTTATATATTTTTTTTAATAAAACTATTTTGACAGGAAATTTTCATTGTTACATAACACTGTTTAATTCTTACATTTGTTCAGTTGGTACACGACATTTAATATATAATTCTACATAGAAGCATTAGACAAATATACCCACAATAACATACAAGTATTAGCAAAATTATTTTCGCGTGGAATTTCATTAAATCAAGCATTTTTGGCTGTTGTTGTGTAATTGAATATCGAATGCAACTATGCAAAGAATGTGCCCAGGACAATACCAGCTAAGCGCACGATTTAGTGCTTATGTGCATGTCAGCAAGCGCTTACTGGTATGCATATTGAATGCATTGTATACATATACATATGGAATTTTATCACACATACATTTATGTCTTTATATACAAATTAATATTTCGCACATTGTTTTATAATTAGTTGTTGCTTGTCGAAGTGCTCTGACCGCTAATGCTAATCCTACAATCCACAATAGAGACTGTACATGGACATATGCATACATATCATTTTAACATAGTTATACTATTAAATAAATAAATAAATAAAGAAATCAGTGTAAATGGTAGCAAATCTTGTGCATTTAGGGTTGATTGAACTGATTCCTTTTGAAACTTAAATCGAAATAGCGGGTGGACGAAGGTCTGCAGTTTGTGCAGAAAGTTAGTATTAAGTTTTTTGTTAACGAAGCTTCTAATAAGTAGATACTGATGACTCATTAAATTTGTTCCGATTATAAGTGATATTACTTCACATATTTTCTAAACACCACAATTCAAAAATATATAGGCGTCAAAGTTTACACCGATATATGTAGTATATATGATGAAAAAAAGTATAAAAAAAAGCATAAAAAGCATACACGTAAATACAAAAAATTATGAAAAATAACACAAAAAAATCGCATGCCTGGTAGAATAACATAAATAACGAAGAGAGGAGCAAATGGTTGCAGCTGATATCAAAAGCATATTTTATAAAACATTAACTAATATAAGGAAACTTGACTCATTTGAAGGCGAGACAGATATCACAACTTTTTGTATACTTGAAATCGATGTATAACGAAAAAACATACCACTCGAAAGGACACTTATAAAACAACAGTTTTAAATAATAAAACAACATATTATTGTAGTATAGTATTGTAACCACAAAGCTATATAACATATACCTTTCTTCTCAAACAACGTCAAGTGGTCTATGAAAATTTCGAAAAATTTCCGATTTTGAAAATTAGGAGTTCATGAGGAAGGGGACCAGACGCATACCTCGTGATATAAATATTTCCTCAAAATTCTTTTTATTTGTGAAAGTTATTGAAGGTTGAAATTTAGAACATGATAAAATTGTAAAACTATTTTCTTATAAACTATATGTACATACATACATATAAATCGATGAAATTTTTTGAAGTAAAAGAAAAATGTTCGTGCTATATTATAAATATTTTTTCATGATCCATTTGTTTAAAAAATAATACTTTACATAATTTTTTGTTAAACAATTGATTTTTTTAAGTGTTCTTCACGCTAAAAAAATGGAAAGTATGTGACACAACACGGAAAATATTCACCTTTAATAATCTGCAAAAAATTTTTTGTTCATTCATACCGTTCCCAAGATATTGAATTTTTTGTTCCCCTACTGCTCTTAAAACGTATTTTATCATCCCCTAAATTTCAACCTTCAATAACTTTAACAGAAAAAAAATTTGACGAAATATTTATATTACGAGGTACGAGGGGACCTTCCTTAAGAACTGCTAAATTTCAAAATCGGAGATTTTTCGAAATTTTCATGGACCACTTGACGTGGTTTGACCCACATGGTTTTATATTGCAATTTAATTTACTATAAGAGATAATTTTTAAGCTATTTTCACTACACAGTCCGCGTGTTTCTATTGTCTCACTCTCTCGCTTTTCGTAGCGCGTACGAATGGGATAGAACAAAAGTGTATTTACTGTTGGTTTTACTGATTTTTTAAGAAATATCTTTGATACAACCAGTGGTAAATTGCAAACTTTTATCTTCTTTTTTTTTGATCGACCTATTACTTTCCGGACAAACCCTGTATGAACAGAAGATACTTTAGCGTAAGATGATCTCTAAAAAAAACCTTGAGAGCAGCCTTAATTTACCTCTTGGGGAGAATAATTACTAATTGAACGTTTTTGTATTGAACTTTTCTAGAAACAGGTTGGCGAAAACCGGAGAGTTGCTGCTAGTAGCAATTTTTACAAACACTTTTCTGCTCACTTGCCCCCCCCCCCCATATTGTCCCCACATCACCGATCCTATTGGCGTAGTTGCCGCAGTTTTTGTCTCCAGAATGTCAGCATGTTCGTTATCGTTATGCATGGCAAGCCTATTAAGGTTTTTGATGCACCCAGCACCATTGCCGATTTGATTTCAACGACGGACGAGATTGTCTTAGGTGCTTTCTCTAAAATAACCTCGGCACACTCAACAATGAGGTAGACCTCAGCAGAGGGAATGCCTTGGAAACATTGACACTTATCGTTTGGTTTGCCGATTCGCTGCTGCTGCCTCTATATCATTGTTGGGTACTGCTTATTATGTACTTTCAGAGTATGGAATCCCCAGCTTCAGCGTTTTTAAACTACTCAGTTTATTAAAATTGTGTCTTATGACTTCTGTTGTCTTAAAGCACTTATAATACATATCTTATATATGTAAGCTGTTAGGCGGATGTCAGGATAGAACTAGATCGAAAGTTTTAGCTTAGGCTTATGTATGTAAGCAGTTATTTCGTAAACCTTTTTTTATTTATGAACTTTCCCCTGTGGGTGCTTCCTTAGCTCAAATACTTGAGTTGGGCTTGTGGGTTCCTCTAGTTTCAGGCTACCATACTATTGCGGAGGTGGCCATAAAGGCAGCAGTAGATGTACTGCTCCGAAGTGCAACGTTCTTCAGAGAGGTATTCACAATTTCATATGAATGGAAGCGAGCCGGGCTTGCTATGTCTTCTTGCGTTCTGGCGTTGGACCTTTGGACCTTCAGTACCTCAGCAAGCGTTGGTCAACAGCCAGAACTTCTGCGACTCTTGGCTCAGAATGATCCGTATCAGATTCGCCTAACCTCTGACCCTTAGCAAAGCCAATCTCCCCGCAACTGTAGTGCTCTAACTGGTCGGTTACAGGCGGCCCGGCTAACTATTCTGTCGGACGATTTTTGCTAAAGCTATATGGAAGAAGGCGAGGAAGAAGCGTTTTATCACTTCCTCCTTTATTGGCCTGCCTTTGCTAAAATGAGATTACAATTTCTCGGAAGACTTACCGGTGAACCTGGTGAAGTAGCAGGAATTGATATTAACGATTTTAATAAATTTATGGCAAGCTTCGGATATACATCGATGTTAGAGCAACCCTACGATCTAACCTAACTTGTTCGATTTCGGGATTACTCTTCTGCAAAGTGAACCGTAAGCAGTTCTTCGAATTATTGCCTGTTAGCAAAGCTTGAGCTTGGACAAAGCTAAAACGACTCAGCTTGTCACGTTGATCATTTATATATTTTTATATACTTCATGGTGTTTTCGACTTTTGATGGTTGAAATTCTTCGATGAGTAAATGTCCCGAAAAGAAAGATCCGTAAATATTAATATGGAAATAAACGTAAGTTTAAGTCGCTATAGGAAAATGTTTTCCTACTATTGATGCTTCTAAAATGCTATTACCATTGCTGCATAGCTTTGTGTTGCAAACGCCATGTTGCATCCAGTATGCAAAATGCAGCAATTTGTGTCGAAATAATTATAAGTTTGTGGCGCATACCAATAACCTCGCAAACATACACACACGATTTGCTTGCATAAGCATGTGCTGTAATTTTCTGTTATTGTTGCTACCAGCTTTTATTAAGCCAGCCAAGAAAATTCCTTTTTATTGTTATTGTAATTTCACTCCCATTCGCACAAAGTGAAGAAAACAGTTAAAATCGCATGGCGAAAGACTGGAAACGATGCGCACGCAAAATGAATTTTCATGGAATTTCAATGGTGGCACTGAAGCATACTTACAAACATACACACACAAAAATGCCAACCAACACACGCAGATGCGCATGCGGGATATAAAATGCACTTTATTTATCGTTAAAACCCATTTTTAAGAAACACATTAAATTTTAGCGCTTGAACACACTGTAATAATAAATTATGTAGTATCTTGTTATTGACTTTTATAAATTGCTTCAGGAGAGCCTTCCCCATCTGCATATATATGCACAGTTGCATGCAAACGTTGTATCTTCTTGGAACTTTTCAAGAGCCCATAGAGCCAAGCGATGTCGCTTGGAGATGTCGAGCGGCTTCAGTTCTTGCACAAGCTGTATTTTGTACGCTTTCAATTTAAGATTTCGATGTAAAAGGCGCCAAGTCGTTGCATACGTCAGTCCGAATTGCTGCGAACGGCACCGAATCGACTCTCCACGGTCTTCGTGTACACTCTCAGTTACGGCTGCTATATTTTTATACCCTGAACAGGGTATATTAAGTTTGTCACGAAGTTTGTAACACCCAGTATATGTACGAAGTTCAGTTTTTAAGATATCGTTTTGAAATTTTGCAAACGTCATTTTCTCTGCAAGAAGCTGCTCCTTTGTCGGAACTGCCGATATTGGATCGCTGTAACATATAGCCGCCATAAAAACTGGGCGATCGGAATCAAGTTCTCGTATGGAAGCTTTCACATTTGACAATATATCTTCACAAAAGTTGGTATATATTATTTTTTAAGGGGATATTCTTATGTAAGCACTTCGAAAAATCGATTTTTTTTATTTTGGCAGTAAAACCTATTGAAAACATGCTGTGAAAAATTCAGACCGAAATTCATAGTTTTCGATAAGTTACAGCCCATAGTAGCCGACGTGTCGTGAGCGACTATCTACCAGGCGCCATGACAAGTCTCGCATTTTTCTTGAATCACCATTTTCTGAAACTGTCGTGGTCCTTAAAATAAAGTATTCAATCGATTACTTTAAAATTTACATATGTTCTTCTACTCATTTATAGTTATCGTCCCTACCAGAATTGTTTATTTTCGAAAATATTTTCATATATTTTTTTTTAAATTTTTAACGGAAAAAAACAAGATTTTCGTCACTTTTTTTGAAGTTCGGCATTTTTTTAATGAAATTGATTATATTTGGAACAATTACATGAACAGCCGCTATCACCATGACCAATGAACTACTCTTTTTTTGTTGGGGACTATTTTGATTTAAAAAAAATATATATTAAAAATGTAAAAAACGAAAAAAAAAATTTTTTGTACATTTCAAAATACAAATAAAAATATATTAAAAAATTAAAATGATTGAATTTTGTTGTCGCATAAAAAAAAATTCCTAAAAAGTGGTAAAATGTAAGCGTTCATATGAGAGTACCCCCTTAAAGCAACAATGTAATCTCCGAAGAAATTGTTCAGATCGGATTACTATCGCATATAGCTGCCATAAAAACTGAATGATCCGAATCAAATGCTTACATGGGAAACTTCTTCATTTGACGATATATCTTCACGAAATTTGGTATAAGCTATTGTTTATAGAAATAATGTAATATCAAAACAAATTGTTCAGATCGGATTACTACAGCTATAGCTGCATACAAACCGAACGATTGGAATCAAAGGCTTGTTGGAAAACTTTCGCATTTGACGTGGTATCTTCACGAAATTCGGCATGGATTACTGCTTAAGGTAACAATATAATGTCCAAAAAAATTGTTCAGAACGGCTAACTATAGCATATAGCTGCCATACAAACTGAATGATCGGAATCAAATGCTGGTATGGAAAAATTTTGCATTTGACAAGATATTTGGTTGTCAAAAAAGTCTTGTGGTATTTTCGCTTGTTGGCGCTGAAAGTGCGTAGCTCTAGTTTTATTCGTTGCATCGGGTCATACTATACCTTTTTGGAAAGCTCATTTCACGTGCTAACACCTGTTTGATTGATTGTCGTTTCTTTTAAGTCGTTCGTAAGTTATAGCGTCGCAAACATGGATTCTGGTGTAGAGGTGGTCGAAGATGCGCCACGCTCCGGAAGGCCTGTCGTCGAAAATTGCGATAAAATCGCTGAATTGGTCGAAAGAGACCGGCATAGTAGCAGCCGTAGCATCGGTCAAGAGCAAGGCATGAGTCATCAAAAATTCTTTTCAATTTCAATAAAAAAAAATTCAATAAAAATACCGCAAAACTTTTTTGACAACCCATTATATTCACGAAATTTGGTATAGATTATTTTTTAAAGCTACAATAAAATCTCTAAAAAACTTGTTCAGAACGGATTACTACAGCATATAGCTTCCATACAAACTGAACACATAGTTACTAACAGAAATGCACCTGTGAAGGGTATTTAGCTTCGGTGCAACTGAAGTTAACGTTTTTTCTTGTTTTTACTGCCAATCTAATCGAATTATTGATGGTGATATTTAAATAAATAAGGGTTTGGCTAGGTAGGTAATAAATGGAATGGCTGTCTAACGACGCACCTAGGGATTTAGGAGGCCCATTGTGAAACCATCGGAACTAAAAACCCTCACTCTATTGTCGTCCTTCTGAACCATTCCGTGCTTCTGATGAAGTTCATTAGTACGAAAAGTTTATCTGTGCAACCTCCGAAATATCATCAAGAAAATCAAACTTTACTTTCGCATAGAAGAATTGTATAAGCTTTTTGCCATGTTCTGGGCCCGGCACCCGGCCGCAGTGCGTTTTGGCGCTTGAACTTCAAATGTCTTTTAATTAGAAGGAATCTTATTCAAAGGCTTTAATATCAGTTCAAGTTGAGTACTATAACACTATTTCTGACAAGACTTTGATTGACTCCAGCGTGTCTCCGACCGTGACTCGACACCCCTTTCTCATTCTCTTCTGGAAGGGAAGGCAATTTTGGGGACCGAATTCAAAATCATTTCTGTAGGTTTTCCAAAATTTGTGGTAGATTCAGGAACTTCGCTGCCAGTTGCTTACAAGACAAGCAATAATAGTAAAATGCAGAAAAACTGCGGGATTTTGTTACCGGAAATGGCGTTCCCCTTGGCTCGTCGAAATTTATGGCATTTTATATTATTATATTATTAGAAGTTTTAGATTCGGAATTTTCTGATTTTAGGCTAAAGAGAAGCGATACAAACATATTTAACAAAACTCCTAGGTTGCGCTTAATTCAATACCATATTAAAATAAGCATATTATACCTGAACTGATGCCGTGAGCTCCGTTAATAGCACCGAGATAAAAAAAATGTCATGTCATAATATCACTTACCGTTTATTAAAGGCTGGTTAAGGAATAATTAACTTGCATAGGCATGGGTGCCATGCCATAGCAGAATCGCAGATAACTGTAAAGCTGATAAGCTGGCAAGGAAAGGTACTTTAGTTCAGCTATGAGATACGAGAACGGGTCGGTGTTCTCCTCTCTTCTTGTGTTTTTCTATTTGATAGCTGGGATTCTCGGGAGCGCTGGGTTTTTATTGACCCACCATTGTTACAGGTTTTCTAGAAATTCAAAAAACGTAATTCTAACTGTTACGTACTATAGTTAAAGAGCTCGTCCAGAGATTGTTGACTTCAGTAAACGCTGCACCAAAAACAACAAGTTAGCATAATAAATTATATAGCGAACATGTCTCCGTGCTTGTATGTGTGTGAGCGGCTCAATTGTTGCTGATCAACGATTTGTGGTGCCACGCGCTCGCTCCTTGACGCGCCGGTGAGAGATACTCGCAGCGTGGACATTAGTTGCACGGTATATTGCATGACGTATAAGCAACCGCAGAACGCAATAACCAACATGAGATGATGACAATGTCGACAACAACAATAGCATTATCAACAATAGCCATTGTACATGCCAAAGTACATACAACAATGTGTTGAACAGTAATAGTGGCAGTTGGTCATGTAGTCGCATCTAAGGTCCCCTATCTCCTACCAATGTGAACACCACTTCCTAGTACATACGAGTATTGTTCCATGAGGCTTGCACTCGCCCGGTTACGTTTCAATTTGCGGTTTACTTTTGTTGTCCGTTGTATGTATGTTGCAACTGTTTTGCTGCACTCGCAGCTGAGCTGGGTTCATTGGGTTGTTTGCGGCGTGACGGTGTCGCTGTGTGGCGCGCTTGCACGCACGACAGTCACTTTGGCCACGTCTCTGCCATTAATTAAACTCGCATTGTAATTAACAATTTTCTGTCAAATCGCGTGCAAATACCGATTTGGCTGCCATGCAACGTACATATACTGGCATATGCAATACATGTGTACCGGCAGCAGCACAACCGCAAGCAACATTGATGCGACAAGTTGCAACAAGTTCTGTTAGTAGTTGTTGTTATTTTTTTTTTGTGTAAGTGTTTACCCAGCCTCACTACTCCTATTTGCCAAAACCGGCTTAGTTTGTGGTTTAGCCTTAGTTGGTGTTGTGTTGTTGTGGTCAACGCATTCGCTATGCCACTATCCCGTTATTTAATGGCAGCCGAGTGATAAATTGAAATGCGTCCAAATTGATAGGCGTAATCTGGGCACGAATTGTCAATTCTACAGTCTTACTTCGTGGTTAGTTCGCTTTAGTGGAGTATTGAGATATTCGTGTTGGAAGTGAGGTCTTGTTTCCTACTATGGAAGCTTACATCCTAGATCCTATATTCAAAGGTTAGATTCCAAAAGACACTAGGGGAGCAGGACTCTACTTCTTCTATGCCGACGAATCCGAAATGGACTGCGGAGTAGGGTCAGGGGTATACTCCAATGATCTTTACAACTCTCTTTCTATCCGTCTACCAAACTCAGGCAACATTTTCCAAGCGATTCGGCTTTGTAATAGTACCGGCACCTCAGAAAACATTTGAATCTAAGCTTTTGCAGCGTGAAATCTCATTGAAATTTTTAACAGACATTCTACGCACAACAAATGTAATTAAAATATGGAAACAAAAGGGCACTCGGATTATAGGATAATGTTAAACAATGAGAACGAGAGCTATTCTGGGATTGAAAGGCGATTGAAGAGTCACCAGAAAAGCTCAAGCTTAAATCATGGTAGTACTACTTGAATTTAGCAAAGCTCATCTTAAAATGCTTCCTTAATCTACAAAGATCTGGTGATAAATATCTGAGAGTTATGGAAATCAAATTCTCTTTTGTGTGAGAACAGTCATACGACCTAATACATTTTTCTTTTAGCAGATAATCATGGTACGGAACTATTACTAAAGATCCGAAATCAATCCAATATAAGCGAAGTCTAAATGAAAAATCTTGTAAAAGACTTACGAAAAAAAGTTACTTTGAAGCAAAATCGGCTTTGAAAACCTTTTCGTTTGGTTCGCTTATGCTTATTGCGGTAAAAATAAAAGCTTCAAATTCAGCATTAACAATTATCTGTTGAGATGAAAAACTATGTATCGAACTGGTAGATCAGATATCTCAAATATATCTCAAAACCACTGTTGGAATTAACCCTCGAAAAAATTTGTGAAGTATTCTCGAAGGAAAGTTCTTATGTTCATGTATAGGTCATAAATAGTTTGCAAACCCTAGTAGATATCTTAATGCAATATACTTACAAGTAGTTCTGTAATAAAAATTTTTCCGAAGTTTTTCTCTAAGAAGTGGAGTAAAAGTCTTGCGAATTCTGATTCAACAGACCTTATATCTATAGCTAAATATTTAATTATTCATCCATTGATTTGAACACTTCGATACCTGTGATCTTTCTTTAGATTCAAGTTGTATTATAAATTCGAGTTTGCCGCTTTGTGTTTACGAACAAACTCTGAGCTTAACAGCAAAAACAGGGTTTTTATGACGTATGGAAGAAAATTGTGGTAAACTCAATGTTTGCTTGAAGTGTTTAATGCAAAAGTCCGAAATAGAGATTAAATTCGAGTATGCGGTGGAAAATGAACTTAATATAACTTCGACTGATAGGCTTTCTGCATTCATTTTCGAATTTTCTCAATAAGTTAGAAACTTTATGCTTATGTGTCCTTCGTAAGTAGCCTGGACCAACTGGGCGTTTAAAAAACCCCGAGTTTGACATAAAAAACACTAAAATTATTTTGGCAATGAATTAAAGGAAATTATGGTAAACACAGTGTGACTACATAAGGTTTGATGCTTAACACCAAATTAGTTACCATATGTAATAAAGTTTATGGCTAAACACCAAATTAGATATTAAACCCGAGATTGTTGCGCAAGTAGTAAATTAAATAATGACAAACTCTTCATTTTTTAAGATCAATTGAAAGAATTTGTGTTAAACTTTTTTTATTTCAAAGGGTTTAATGCTAAGCTCGAAATGAAATTGATATTAAACTCGAGTTTGCGACGCATAGTGACATTTTTGTAAGCTGCCACGTATGACTGCATGGCTTGCACCTCATTCTTAAAACTTCTCTACATATTAAACGCCGTATGCTTGTAAGTCGTCCCTAAGTAGCCACTTAAGTACTTAGCAAACATATGCTTAAGTTCAGGGATTAAATAAAATTGTGGTCAAAAATAAAATGGCAAGTTTAAACATTAGTAATGCTTGCAAATGGCTATCACCAGTGACCTGCCCACAAACACACACACACGCAACCCAACGCACTTCAAAGGAGACTTTTATTTTAAGTAAAACCACAAACAACAAGTAAGGAAGGGCTAAGTTCGGGTGCCACCGAACATTTTATACTCTCGCACGATAAAGTGATAATCGTATTTGTGTAAAGTTTTATTCCGTTATCATCATTGGTTCCTAATGTATATATTATACAGAGAAGGCATCAGATGGAATTCAAAATAGCGTTATATTGGAAGAAGGCGTGGTTGTGAACCGATTTCACCCATATTTCGTACATGTCATCAGGGTGTTAAGACAATATTACATACATTTCATTGAAATCGGTTGAGTAGTTCCCGAGATATGGTTTTTGGTCCATAAGTGGGCGACGCCACGCCCATTTCTTCCGTAAAATTTCGTGTGTCTGACGTTTTTTGTTAGTCGGTTAACGCACTTTTAGTGATTTTCAACATAACCTTTGTATGGGAGGTGGGCGTGGTTATTATCCGATTTCTTCCATTTTTGAACCGTATATGGAAATGCCTGAAGGAAACGATCCTATAGAATTTGGTTGACATAGCTATAGTAGTTTCCGAGATATGTACAAAAAACTTAGTAGGGGGCGGGGCCACGCCCACTTTACCAAAAAAATTACGTCCAAATATGCCCCTCCCTAATGCGATCCCTTGTGCCAAATTTCACTTTAATATCTTTATTTATGGCTTAGTTATGACACTTTATAGGTTTTCGGTTTCCGCCATTTTGTGGGCGTGGCAGTGGGCCGATTTGGCCCATCTTCGAACTTAACCTTCTTATGGAGCCAAGAAATACGTGCAACAAGTTTCATCATGATATCTCAATTTGTACTCAAGTTACAGCTTGCACGGACGGACGGACGGACGGACAGACAGACATCCGGATTTCAACTTTACTCGTGACCCTATATCTGACTCTTTTAGTTTTAGGACTTACAAACAACCGTTATGTGAACAAAACTATAATACTCTTCTTAGCAACTTTGTTGCGAGAGTATAAAAATAAAAGGGAAAATAAAATGGGCTTAGACAAAGCATGCTACTTGCTTGATTTCCCGAAGTGCTTGGCTACTCGCAACAAAGAATGTGTGTGTGGTCACTTCAGTGGGTCGACAAAGAAAGTAGCACAAATTAGTTTTTATTTTGAAGCTCCCTTTTGCGTGGCACAAACAGGCAAGAAGAAGAGTACTAAGTAGCAGAAAATTGAGTATTTGCACAGCCATTGTAATTGTATAATTACAGGGAATGCGTTGTATACTGAAAGGATACGTGCACGAACATATGTATGAGGTGAAAGTAAAGAGGATGCAAGAACACGTCTAAGTAACTGTACAAACAAAAGTGCTGAAGGAAGATGGAAAAAGATGAAAGAATGATTGTATATATGAGGGTTTTTTGTCTTTTTTTTTGTTTTTTTTTTATGTCGAGATGTAAAAAAAATCATCAAAAGACACTGTTGCCCTTACAACAGTAGTGTGGGACTTTAAACCACTAAAAAAAATATCTCAATAACGACACATATGTAGCTTTGGTGAATTGCCCTGCGGAACTACCGATTAAGTATTACATCGCAGAGCAACCTAAGCCTATTGACTATAACGTCTCAGAGATTTTCGAACTGGTTTTGGCTGTTTGCCTCGCTATATCGCAGTCCCTCTAGTCTTCGCTGCTCTTGAATAACCTTATCGGCCCAGTGCTTAACATGGTTCCATACCTGCTTTGACCGCAGCATGTGTGACACTATGTTATCTGGCATTATTCTTTCAGAAATTTCCGTTTCTAAAAATGTCCTATCCTCCTCATATTTTGGGCAGAGGAAAAAGATATGTTCGGCATTCTCTTTTCCATACCCACAAGATGAGCATATTTCTACCTCACCATGGCCATATTTGTATTTATTCTCTAAAACAGCCATGACCACTTAATAGCTGCGTCAAGTAAAAATCAACGTCGCCATGCTTTCTGCTAACCCAGGTTTCCACATTTGCAATCAACCTGTGTGTCCATCGTCCTTTGGGCGCTGAACCCCACATAGATTGCCATTCTTTCAGACTCTGCTGTCTTTCTTCCTCGCGCTCTCTAGCTGTTAGGGGCTTGCTTTTACTGTACACTCTCTTTAACTCACTAGCCATTATTTCAGGTGGCATTATGCCTGCAATCACTCCTGCGGCTTCGTGAGACACCGTACGGAAGGCGCTGGCAACTCTAAGCGCACTTAACCGAAACAAGGATCTTATCGGTTTCGCATATGTTTTTTGTTTTAGAGCATTAGCCCACATTGGTGCTGCATACATGACTACTGACTGAGTCACTTTTGCCAATAATAGCATGTATTTATGAGGGTGCGATTGTGTGTTTGTAAATAATGGCATGCTTGAGCAAACAAGTGACCGACAATCCCACACGGACTTAGAAAGTCATATATAAGAGCGTGTATGTGGTGGGGAAATACAGTATACCTATTACATTAGAAAAGTTTGATGGCTCCGATCTAGCCCTTAGCAGGAAATTCATCAAGGAAGGTCAAGCTGAAGGCCGAGTTAGAGGTCAAGCCAGTCACGGCGGTAGATTTTTCGGTATCTGAGACTTCAAAGGTATGGATGGATTTCCATAACTCCTATTTAAACCAGTTCGTTGTACGGGCTTATGAACCAACCTCTCTGTATTTTGTTATCTGAATGCTTGGTTGAAAGCTTAATATTCTCGATTTAGACACCCAGCTTGATCAAGGACGTTCGACTTAGAAGTCAAGTGAGGTGCTAGTCAACCTTCCAACCAACCTTTTTGCATCTTCTTAACTGAATGTCTAATTTAGAAAGGCTTAACAGTCTCGATATAGAGTCTCAGCTGGAACTTCATCAACGAAGTTCATACGGGAAGTCGAACCAGAAAGCAATTGAGATTCCAGTCAGCCAGCCACGACAATGAGATCTTCGTTATCTTGGGTTGAGGGGTACGGTTGGTTTTCTTCAATTCATATTTAAATCAGTTTGAATCTTCCTCACATAGTCTGCATGGGCTTTTGAGCCCAACTTTCTGCATTTTCTTATCTGGATGTGTCATGTTACATTCTTCTTCTTAATTGGCGTAGACATCGCTTACGCGATTATAGCCAGTCGCTTCTTCTTTTCGCTACGTGGCGCCAATTGGATATTCCAAGCGAACCCACCACCTTCTCCACTTGGTCCTTCCAAAGGGAGTGGAGGTCTTCCTCTTCCTCTGCTTCCCCCGGCGGGTACTGCGTCGAATACTTTCAGAGCTGGAGTGTTTTCGTCCATCCGGACAACATGACCTAGCCAGCGTAGCCGCTGTCTTTTAATTCGCTGAACTATGTCGATGTCGTCGTATATCTCGTACAGCTCATCGTTCCATCGAATGCGGTATTCGCCCTGGCTAACGCGCAAAGCACCATAAATCTTTCGCAGAACTTTTCTCTCGAAAACTCGCAACGTCGACTCATCGGTTGCTGTCATCGTCCAAGCCTCTGCACCATACAGCACGACGGGAATTATGAGCGACTTATAGAGTTTGGCTTTTGTTCGTCGAGATTTTACTTTTCAATTGCCTACCGGTTGGCAAGAGCGATCCTGCGTTGGACATTACAAAAGCTTAATTGTTTCGATCTAGACCACGTGCTGCATTATGGTAAAGTTTAAGGTTAAGCGTGATGTTAGCTGAGAGTCTGTAACCAGCCAGTCAAGGCACTGAGCTTCTTTGTTAATTGGGACACATACAGTTTGAATCAGTTTGTATGTGATGATAAACCATTCTTACTGCATCTTATTATCTGGATGTGCAATGTTACATTTAGAAAATTAGGCTTAAGTGTCGATCCAGATCCCCGATAGACATTTATCAAGGCGAGTCTAGCGAAAGTCTGCAGTCGATAGCCAGTTAAACAATAAATTAAAGTCCTCCGGTATCTGGGACTTCAGAGGTTGATGTTCGATTTATCTCCTGTTAAAGAAAATAATTTGGTGGAGTTTAAAATGTTCTCATATGGCGGTAGGGGTGGTTCTCGTGCTATTTCGTGCTGTTTCGTTCAATTTCAAGCTATAATAAAAGAAAGAGGTTGAGTAGTGGCTGAGCTCTGGTATTTCACTGAAAAGTGAACGATATAATTACTTTTTAAGTAAACGGCTTTTTGTAAGCGTGGTAATGGTTCGGTTTCACTAATCGGCCATATTGATCTCCTCAGAGAGCCAAGATACACAAGTTTTATAGAGATGTCTTAATTTTATTCAAGTTGAAATTTGTACAAGAAAATGGATAGATAATAATATTATGTAAAATAAGTTCTGGCTTGTGTTTTTTTGGATATACTTATCAATTAATTCTATCTATGGACTACACTTATAACTTTTATGTACTTAAATGAGTTCCGATGTCTTAACTAGGTTTCTAAGACCACCAGCAGAAATAGGTGCTTCTATGGCCGTCTATGTAATATTTTATGATTTCCGATATTTACTAATGTTGTCACCACTGTTTACGGCAGTGCTGGCAGTGTAAGTATGTACATACATATATTTTTGTTTTTCCAATAACAAATTGAATAATTTAACCCCAAATAAACAGTAGAACATAAAAGTATGTCACATACGGGTATATATGAGGATAATGAAAGGAAAATACGCCTCAGGGTTGTGAAAAATAATCAATTGTGTCATACCTCACACAATTAAAAACAACTCAAGAGTAATTATTTCGAACAGGCAAAATTTGTATAGCCAATAATAACTGCTTTAATTGGTGTGTTCGTTTTATTTTTGTTTTCAACTGTCATGTTCTTTTCACTGCGAATATATTCGTGCTCAAAATTATACCCGCAAGTGTCTCAATTAAAATTTTAATTGGAAATTTTCTCAATGTGAGTGACTCAGTTTGAGCTCTATGAAGCGAGGTGAGAGAGGCAAAATTGCAAGCTATAAGAATGTGAACACAAACATACATATATACCTTTTTAGATAAATGAATGAAAGTGAAATAAACAAGAAGAACAAATTCGGTTACCCCGTAGCTTAAATAAAAAGGATTCCTTGCATGAACTTTGATCTTTGTAGGTATCGGTTTGTATGGTAGCTATAGACTATGGTGATCCGATATAGTGGGTTTGAGAAATGAGCAGCTTCGTGTGAAAATAAGAACGCGTTCAAAATTTCAGATCGATTTCTTAAAAACTAAGGGACAAGATAGCGATACATACAGAAGGGTTGTTGGTATATCCAAAAAGCCTTTTTTGTTCGTAAGACGACGTGTAAGCTCTAGAGTCATAGATTTTGTTTGCTTTTTACGGTATTGGTCTCACTGTATTAGCTTATGCAAGTAGGTAATAACTTGACTACCAGCAGGTAACTCGGCTAATATCATTTGGGTTCCAAGTCATGAAGGAATAAGTAGAAGTAATGAAAAGGTAGACGAGTTAGTCCGTTACTCGGGGGCAGCTGGCAACACTATTCCTTTAAGCTGTTCTAGATTCATTCATTCAGCTTCTTCAAGGGTTGTTTGAAGCAATGGACCCCAGCGAAACACTTCGGGTTCTGGGAGCAATATAGGGCATGCCACAAAGGGAACTGAGTAATTTTGTAGGGATCATCATGCGGCACCACCTTTAAGATCCCAGCTTCAGAAAATGAGAAAAGTGGATTCGCCGGAATGCAGCGCATATACGGAGGATGCTGATCTATTGGAACATCACCTACGCGTTGATGAGACGGGTTATACGAGATTTGACAATTAAGTAATGAGACTGATTTTATTGCCGCGCTTGTGGTAAATCTGTGACCTTGAAATTCCCTTTCTCTTTTCCGGCATCCCACCCCTCTCCATTGATATCTTTACGATCGTTCTAGCTTGTTTAGTTCGCCTGCTGCGTCAAGTTGAGTAGACGTGTGCTTGTAGTGCTCGTCACGAAAATGGAAAAACGAAATCAAGAGCAACGCTTCGCTATAAAATTTTGCTCCAGATTGGGCGAAACAGCTTCGCAAACGTACGCTAAAATTGTAAGAGTGTATGGTGATAGTGCTCTTAGTCGTGCCCAGTCGTGCCCAAGCTCACAATGGTTGTCTCCGCGCGCCCCCCGCCGGAAAAAAGCTCGCATGAGTAAGTCGAAGGTGAAAACGATGATTATTGCCTGTTTTGATAGCTGTGGAATCATCCACAAAGAATTCGTTCCACCGGGGAAAACAGTGAATCAAGTCAACTATTGCAAAGTACTCGAAAGATTGCGAAAACGAGTCAACAGGGTGCTGCTGCCCAAGGGGACTACTTTGAAGGGGATGGCAGAGTTGTAGAATAATTTTCAAATATACGGTTTTTATGGAATCAGTCTCATTACTTAATTCTCATACCTCGTATTCCACGGCTCTCAATACTCAAACTTAATAGACCTTGGGCAGCTGGAGAGAAAAAATCTGATTTTTTACCAAAGGGTGATATTCAACTAACCATCAGCCTCTTCAAACTTCCCTTATTTATGTATAGCAAAAATCCTTCAAACAGCTATCTTTAGCCGATGGCTTCCTTTCGTCTAAACACTTGCTATATTAAGTACCGTTTTTTTCCTGTACTACAAACGCACTACTTAATGCATTGATTGCAAAATGAATTCGCCAATTGAGTTTCGATTAAGAATTTAATTACACCACAATTAAGCAATTCACACATACTCAAACAAAAATATTTGCGTTGTAAACAAGCCTTGTCCGGTGGTAAGAGCACAACCAGCTTGTGGCCAACGGCTTGGCTGTTAAGAGCTGAGGGCTATCAAGCGGCGAATGAGGATGGTCTAACGAATACATACATATGGGAATGTGTGAATTTGTGTACTTATGTGTGCATGTTTGTGTTTGTCCCCCTTGAATTCAGTTGAACTTGTTAATGCCTTTAGTGCACTTTTGTTACTTACGCTCTACTATTGTTATTGTTGCTGCCTCTCGCCGTCTCTCGTAGCCGTCCTGTTCAGTTTTTCTTCCATTTTAGTAGCCTCGTTAGCACTATGTTTGCTGTTTTAGCAGCCATTTTAAAAATAGCCATACTTACGAGCAGCCACACCAGCGCCGTTAAAAACCCACATGCACTCACACAGGCCCGTACATATATTTACAAACTTACCACTTGCATGTAATGACTGCTGTTTCTTTGCTTCAAAACTAGCGATTTTTCTACGATTTCGTCGTTTGCTTTTGCTTTAGTTGCTTCAGCTAATGTCTGAGTCTGCTCGCCTCGCCTCAATTCGCACTGGTCTGTCGTTAATGCCTCGGGCGCTTAGTGAGTGAAATGATGTTTGTTTTTGTTGTTGAAAGTTAGTAAGTTTCTATTGAAATTGAAGAGAAATGTTACGCCAACCAAAAGACATTACCGCTGAGTTAGTTTTTGGGTTAGTTATTATTGGCACTTTCGTGTTCCTTTCATTGGAATTGTAGTACTGCGTTGAATGAAGAAGATTCCTTACAAACAATCTACCATGATATTATTGTCGTTTCGCCACTTGATCAAGACGAGGTGAAAACTCTAAGGCGGATCAAGAACAACGAAGCCCCTGGGGCTGATGGATTATCGGCTTAGTTGTTAAAAGCTGGCGGAGAATCGGGAAGGACCTTTCACAACCGTTCAATACCCGATAATATTTTAGACAGGGTAATTTTTGCCGTTCGTCTTCTTCAACTAATCTGAACCGCAGTGGGACTGGCTACTTTAAAAGTAAAATGCAACTAGGGTAAACCGATGATTTTGACATCGTAGGCCTTAACAACAAAGCCTTTTCCAGTATGGAAAAAGAAGCTTTGTGGTAAACGAGAGCGAAACACTGTCGGTAGCTATAAATTTAAAAAAAAAAGTTAAGATTTGTATATTTCGAAACTTGTATAAATTCGACCAATAATCTAAGCCGGATCGGCAGGCAATTGTGAAGCAGTTCCCTTTCTCGACGAAGAAAAATTACGCTCTATAAGTCTCTCATCATTCCAATCCTATTATACGGTGCAGAAACATGGACGATGTCGAGCCAAGCTTAGAAAACAATTGAAGTATTCGAATTTAATAATGTGAAGAGCTCAAAGTTTATTTGGTGACTTAACAAGGTCATCAGTACTCTCTAAAATTAAGGAATGTGAAGTTATTTGAGTTTCCTTCCTTATTTGTTTTCGAGTATCTTATGAGTAGTATTTTTATAGAGATTTTCCAAGCCAATATTGACTTCCTTCGATTTTCAATAACCTATGTTTATTGTGTGACTTAATATGTGTCCTCTTACTACTTCATCAATAAATTGAGTATATGTGACTAGGGAATCTGATTAGATTAAACTACAATGCGAAAGCTCTTTTTCCACTTACGGCTTTATGGGAAATACGAACCCTGAAAAGGTTATTTTGAAGTGAAAAATCCTTAGATAACGTTTAGAACAAAGTGTTACGATCGTCTCTGGTAAATCTATTTGCTAATCTTCTAAACAGCTGCCATTCCCCTTCGTAGTGAGACAACTTAAAGCAATCAAATGTACGAATTTCCTACTCCGTAAGAAGTAGTTGTTGATTCCTATTTGGAAATTCCATTACCAATGGATGAATTCCAGTCGGAGTCGCAAATAGAAAAGCCCTTGCTATTATATCAAAAATTGGTTGAATTCTTTTAGAATTCTATGTACCTTTGAGTAATAAACGTTCGTTTGTTGATAGGTACCCAGAGATTTCATTACTAACGTATGATGATGAAATGAGTCTGTGTCTATTCAGCATAACTAAGTATAGATGAGCATAACGCATGTCTGACCAAGCTTTAAGATCCTAAGAAGAAAAAGCCTTTATATATACAAATGTTCGAACTCTGATAAGATATTATCAATCTTTGGGTAAATATTCTTAGAATCCACCACTTGCAGAACTTACCATTTGGTGAATAATAATAAATTAAGGATCAAAGTCACCAAGCTCCGCCTTCAAAACTATTGCTGGGACATTATGACTCCAGTCCTATGCTGATAAAAGTAGATATACGTATGTGTTTAAATGAATAAAAACAAACGGATATTTTTGTGTATGTAGTATGTGTGTGTGTGTTCCAAGTTGTTGTTTTAAGAGCCACTTATCTGAAGCGATTTTTCTTTGTCCAAATGAGTGTAATAAAAATGGCGAACACCCGCTAGCAACCAACAGCCAGCAGCCGCCAAGTAACTAAGCGTATAGCCAGGCAACCAAACGACGAAATAGCCAAGCTTCCACGTTAGAGCAATTTACTCGTAGTCAAGGCATTCAGCCAGTTGCATTTTCTCGAATAGAGCTACCAAACGTGCAACAACAACTACAAATATTTTAGAATTTTCCCATAAATATATTTTTGGTAGATGTTTTTGCTATTGTAGTTGCCGACTCGCATTACTTTCAGCAGTGGCAATAATTAAGCGCGAGCTCCACAGAGCTTCCAACGCTCGCAGACTGTAATGTGCTCGGAAGTGACGGTTATTGGAGAGGGAGAGTGCAGGCTAGTGAGTAGATGTTGCTCGTTGCACCATGGAGTCTGGAATATGTGGACCTCTACTGTGGGCTTAGTTAGTTTTAATATAATTATTTAAACAAATGGATCATGAAAAAATATCTATAATATAGTAGGACCACATTACTTTGACTAAACAAAATTTCATCGATTTGTCTCTAGTAGTTTATGAGAAAACATTTTTACAATTTTATCATGCTCGAAATTTCAACCTTCAATAATTTTAACAAAAAATAAATAATTTTGACGAACTATTTATATCACTGGGTATGCGTCTGGTTCCCTTCCTAATGAACTGTTAATTTTCAAAATCGGAGATTTTTCGAAATTTTCGTGGAAAACTTGACGTGGTTTCACCTATCT
>NC_052501.1:49201125-49227341 GCF_016617805.1 Bactrocera tryoni
GTATTACTTTAAATTGTTAAAATGCTAAGAAAATATACTTTTATAAATCAAGTGCAACCACTGTGCCAAACCAGAAATTATAAATAGATGTGCGAGAGTGTGTGTGTGTGTTTGTTTCTAAAAACAAACACTTTGAACGGCTTCAGTTACTTGAGTGGTTATATCGGTAATAACCATGCGTATATGTAGTAAGCATGTATATACAAAAATAAATATACATATTTCTATTATAAATTGTTGCACATTAATATTTGAGGGTCTTCAATCTGCGGTAATTAGTGCCAAGCAGCATTGTTAAGGGAATTTGGTCGCAAAATTTGCCAGTGTATGTACTCGCTTTTTGCTAGAGCTTGCAGTAAACTCGGTTGTGAGTCTGTGTAAAATTACTCGTATTTTAAGAGTGGTGATTAAAGTGCAAAAGCAAGCTAAGTGCTAATATATATCAGTTTGATATCACCGAATGTTTGTTTTAATTGGCATCAATGAATTTGTGAGAGGATTTTTTGCTATAAAACATTTGATGACACTTAAGATAGTTTTTAGGCAGTTCACAGCTGGTTTGTGTAAGGCCGCTATAATTTTTTCAATTAATGCTATTGATATTTTTAATGTATTGTGTTGAATTTCTTATAGTTTTATTCATCATGCAATATTTTTTAACTAAAATTAAAAAAAAAAAAATAATTTTAAATAAAAAAAATAAATTGAAATGCAGTGGTTTTAAACACTTTCTCAAAACATTTTAACCATCTTTTTTCAATTGACTTTGATAATAATAAGTACCTGTTTCTTTTAAACTTCAACCAAAATTTTTTATCGATAAAAAATAATTCATCGATAACTCTTTATCTAAAATTTTTTTTTAACTAATTGTATTTGAAACGCATTGGTTTTAAAAACTGTGACAGAACAATCATACAAATATTATAAATGCGAATGTAAGTTTGTTTGTTACGCTTTCACGCAAAAACTACTTAACCGATCATCATGAAACTTTGCACGTATACTTCTGAATGCATAAGAAGTAAAATAGGGTACTTTATATTAAAAAAAAAAAATTAAAGTAAGATAAAAAAATTGTTTGTCAAAAAATCGTCCATTTTAGTTACTTCAACGCCATCTAGCATTACAGTAATGAAGTTTCAGCCATGAACACTGTAATACCGTCCCACTGTATTACCGGCGGTGACGACAATATCTAATTCAATTGAATATACATAGTTTCAACTGTTTCTAATATTTCTATATTTATTGTTATTTTCTTCTGTCGTTACATGCAGTATAAAACTATTAAAATTTTTGAGGTAATCCGTAATTTTTGTGGTTAGCTGTCACTTTATTATTTTAGATCTTACTCTCTGATGTTAATTCTTACTATGCTATTCTTAGAAAATGCCTCGAAAGCGGAAATCTGGTATATCCAAATCATACTCATACTAATATTATAAATGCGAAAATGAAATTTCAACAATGAATACTGTAATACCGTCCCACTACATTACCGTCAAGCTTAGCTTTGCTGTTACTATAAACAAGGCACAAGGACAAACATTACAGGTAGCAAGAGTGCATTTAGAAAACCCATGCTTCTCTCATGGTCAACTTTATGTAGCCTGTTCACGTGTATCTAATGCCCGGAATTTACACATATTTGCACCCGACGGGAAAACTTATAACATTGTCTACAAAAATATCATAGATTAATACTTTGTATTTAATTTTTTTTTAATTGTTAGAATTCAGAATTATTTATTTTTGTTACGGTGAAATATATTTCAACATTTGTTGTTGTATTTAAATACGCATATTTTAAGGTGTTGAAACTTCATTGTCTGTAGTAATTTTTAAAAATTGTTGATCTCAGCCAAGCAATAGAATTTAGTTATCATTTTGAATCATTTCTATTATTATACCCTTACCCTTTATCTTTCATACTTATTTAATGGCTTAACTGCGGGCGAAGCCGCGGATAAAAAGCTAGTTTTATATATAATAAGTTTAGTAAATATGTTTTAAGAATTTCAACTAGAATATACAAGTATAAGGTAGTCGAAAAAGTCGTTTCGTATTTTGTCAATGGATATCGTTGCAGTCGTGTATCTCCAGTCCTACCAATCACATTATGTCATACCATATAGTATTGGAAAGGTGAGATTTTAAGCTTCCTTTAAACTAAAAAAATGCTTAGCTGTAACGAAATAAAATCGCACCATTTCTGAAGCGAATGATAACAGAGGACGAAAAGTGGATCAACTTCGACAGTAATGTGCGAAAAAATTTTGTCCAAGTGTGGTGAAGCTCAAAGGCAAAAAGTGGTCGACAAAAATGGTACAAATTTGGTTCATTATAACAAAATAAGTTGAAGTTTTATTAGAAATATGAAAAGACTTTTTCGGATACCCAATATTATCGATTTTTTAAAACTATTTTATCGATAATTTTATATAAGAAATACTATAATAATATATTCCAAGCAGGAATTAGTTAAAACTTTCTTTACCAAAATATACTATATATATCAATCTTTTTTCGAATTAATTTTGACGTTTGATTATTTATGTATATTCATAATTTATTGTTTTTAATAATTGTCTTTAAAAATGTTATGCTCTTTTCCAAATACTTGTTGCCTATTTATTGTACTTAAATGCTTTCTTTAGAAAATTATCGATATACATATATTTACCATTTGTCATGTCAATTCTCAAATTATTTGTTTCTCTACTCCCTTCTATTTTAAAATGCAAATGTACATAAATATTATGTATTATGTATGTATGAATATGCCCATAGGATATATCCTAATATTTGTACCACACCATCAATTCTGTTTATCAGTATTTGTGCCAAAAAAGTATTTTCTTGCTCATATTAATTCCTCCTCAGTGGAGCTAAAATACGTTTTAGTGGACTATGATTTCTGAAATCTCTCTGAATTTGACTGTATTCAATTTACTAAAAATCAATTTAATTCAACTCAACACAAAACTAATTTGTGCAAAATTGAAAAACTTTCTTGCGAAGAATTTTCAGGAATTCACACACATAATCATATTTTACATTCACTGATGTTGAATACTAAATATGTAAAATTCTACGAGCAGTTCTGAATAGTAGAATTTGATTGAAAATTCATATCAGTTAGCTGGTGGCGTGTAATAATTGAGTTAACCTTTTTGTGCCCTATTAGGTACAATAGACCTATGTCAAACATCAAATTAAACAAGAAGCGTAAATAGATATACAGTGTAACAAAAACCATAGAAGCTGTTTGGAATATCGTTGGTAAAACATTTTTATATTCTGGGTTGCCACCTATATCTATTTAACAATTTAGAACTCGTTAGAGTATTAAATTACAATATTGTTGATGTCAAAAATATTATTTAATGGTAGCATATGCTTCGAAAATATTTACACTAATGCGAAAATGAGTAGAGTTGCCACCTAAGGATATGTTAAGAAATATTCAATAAAAACTGCAAGAAAGTTAAAAATGAAAAAAACTAACTAATGAGAATGGCTAGGTGGACATATGACATCTTTCAACCGAGTGTTGCCACACGTATTAAAAATTAAAAATCTCAAAAGTATTTTAAATTTTCATAACTGCTTTTTTTAATTACGTATCTTAAATAATAAAATTTTTTTATTTTTATTTTTTTCTACAAGAATGGGTCGCCGAGATCATTTGCAAGGGAGCGAAAGGAAAACACGCATGGTCTCGAAGAGACTGCAGGACGGCTGTTGGCCTAGTCACTGGTCAAACTTATTGGCATCATATGCCAACTGAAACGGCATTAGTAACGATGACACATGTCATGCCTTATCTAGAACTCGGCTTAGATATCTAGGAGTTTCATAGTTCTAGGGACTATATTATAATTAGACTTCAAGTCTCTAATAAACCTCACGAAAAGCGTTCACTTTCTGCATGACGTAAACTTCAGCTTGTATTAATAATGAGCCTCCATCTGACATAACAAAGGCCCTATAGGTCTATGTATGGCGTGAAAGCCAGCCGTCTAATATTTATATATATTAAAGTTGTGTTTTTTGTATTATTTGGACAGGGTGCGCTCCAAACTAAACATGACTTTTTGAATCTAGCGCCCCTGGTGACGTCATCTATATACCGACTGTTGCGTTAGAATCTGCTATTTTTATCAATTGTCCAGTGAGAATTTCATGATATTTCAGAAATTGGAAGTAAAGTTATTGCATTTTAAGTGTCAGTATGTTTGTGTTATCGGACAAAGAGCCAACATTAAATTTTGTTTTAAAATTGGTAAAACTTTTACCGTAACGTTTCAATTGATGAAACAAGTTTATGGCGACGATTGCCTATCCCGTAGCAAAGTGCACCAGTAGTTTCAACGTTTTTAAAGTGGTCGTGAGGACATACATAAATGACGATCAACATGTGGGCCAATAAAAATTCGTGATCACCGGAAATTCCATCGAAACTGTGCGTGAATTCATCAAAAATCAGCCGAAATCATCATTGAAATTCATGGAAATGGAATTGAACATCTCCAAAACATCGATTTATCGCACTTTGACCGAACATTTGGGCATACGAAAGATGTGTGCATGCTTTGTTCTGCACAAATTAACTGACGACGAAACAAAGTCTCATCGATCGACGCTTGTGACCGATTATTTGATCAAGAATCACATTCTTACCACTAACCACTCCCTGTATTCTCCTGATATGGTACCGTGCGACTTTTTCCTATTCGGAAAAATGCATTTGCCCATGAAAGGAAAGCGGCTAACGAGCTGAAACACTCGTTGGACATGCTTTTGGACCGTGCAAAAAGCTGTATTGAAGCAGAAGGAGACTATTTTGAATAAAATAAATTGATTTTGCTGAAAAAGCCATTGTTTCTGTTTTTTAAGTCCTGTTTACTTTGGAACGCACGTATATTTACTATATAAATCTGTATTTATTTGTGTAGCTGTACATAAAGTACGGATGGCTTGAAAGCTTAAAGCACATAATAATTGATTGGAATGCAGTAAAATTAGATTTTCTGTATATCGTTGTTGTTATTTTCAGTTTTTGAAGTTGGCGTAATTGTGTTGTTGTTATTTTCCATTTCAGCTACCACAAATACTACACTTTTATCTCACTAAACCATACATACTGTATTTTCAGCTTCACCACTTCAAATTTCACACACATTTCCATAACAATTTCCAGTTTTTTATTTAATTTTAACTCCGTATACTTCCATTTTAGCACAGCACCAATACGCAGTGTTGCATTTTCTACTATTTGCCAAGTTAAATATAAATTTAAAAAACTCTGTTGCTGGCTGTGGATTGGCATTCACCTTTCGGGCCTTAAACAAGAGGCAGGGGCTGCAGAGTGTGTGGAAATTTAAATTTGCCATCAAAAAGTTATATTGACAGTATTGTTGTTATCTTTGTACCTCCTTTTACTGCCCATAATGTAAGTTACAACAACCCAAATGTGCGCTTTAGTAGCAATCAGCTGTGTAAGGCAATCAGCCGATAAATTAGTTGGCCAGGAAATGGGGCGGTGGGACGATTTGGTATCTGCAGCTCGTCCAGCAGTGGTTCCCAACTGCAGACGCCATCAGCAACAACGACAGTGTTTTCGCGGCGAATGGACGTAAGTTAGTACTTTCTCTTTTGTACATGCAATTTTTAACATTTTTTTAAGCTGCTGTAATGCGTACTTCCAATATTTTTTTTCTGCAGAATTGATGTAGACTTCCAGCCCGAACTTTGTTCCTATGTACTTCAATGTGTTAGCATAAACGTAAGCAATTTAAAACCAATTTATATAACTTAAAATTTTTAGTTATTCATCTCGAAACTTCGGGATTTTAAAATAAAAAAAAATCGGAATCCCGAAAATTTTCAGAATTTTTTATATAATCAACTAATCCAACTAAAAATTGTGGGATTTTAAAATAAAAGAAATCGGGATCCCGAAAACTCTCACAATTTATATAATAAAATCATTTTATTTAATTCGAATTTTAGAGATTTTAATAAAAAGGAGATCGGGATCTCCAATAGGTACAGCATTTATTTAAGTTGAAATTTCGGGATTTTAAATAAACTATATCTGTAACCCGAAAATTTCCGGAGTTTTTATAATTGCTTTGAAACTACTGTAAACACACAAAAATCTCAAGAAAAATGAAAAAAAATGTTACTTCGTAAGTTTTAAATGATTAATAATTTATTTATGATATTGTTATAAATAGTAATTGATGTAGACTATTTTCGTAACTTTCCAAGCATTATGCATTCAATATTTCTACAGTTTTACGTACAAGTAAATGCCAAATAGATTAGCGCAAAATGCGTTAATAACACCAATTCCGAAATTTCGGGATACCGAAGAAGATTCGGGATTTCAGTATTTAGCTTATGACACTGATTCAGCAACAATCTGTATTTGTTTTGCGCATTCACACTCCACCAACACGCCGTCAGAGAGATCATTGCCGTTCGTGCGGAGACGAAAGGCGATTAGCGAATGACGCCTGATGAACGACTTTTTTAGCACCTTTTATATTGTAAAGTATTTATAGTGTGCTATAATGTTGCTGCAGCAAGCGTTCTTTTCTTTTAATTGCCTTGTTTTTTTTTCCTTCGCTGTTATCATGTACAGTGGCGGACAAAAGTTTACATACACCCCCTATTATCATTGATATGAGAGTACAAATTTTTTTTTAGAAAAATGTATTCATACAGTTTTATTCTTATACATATTTATTCTAATAACAATTAACTAAAAAAATCCATTATTTAACATAAAATAACAAATTTATAGAAGAAAAACTTAAGAATTGCTTTGACAAAAGTCTACATACAGTTCTAAGCTTATACTTTGTACATTATTATGATAACAATAAGGTACCGTTAGCCTTTTTCTTTTATTTCAATATGTTTACTGTTTGATATTTATTGAATTTAGTTGTGGTTTAAACACTTCAATAGCTATAATGGCTCCGCGAAATGAAATATCAATTGATGTAAGAAATTTGGTGATAAAACAAAGAGAAGAAAAAAAATCATATGGAGAAATTTCTAAAATTTTAAACTTGAGTCGAACAACAGTACAGACAATTATAAAAAACTTTAAAAATAATGGATACAACGAAAATAAACCGCGCAGTGGACGCCCAAAAAAACTATCTCGACGTCAGCCTGGTTCTACATTAGTAGACAAAAATCCAAAAGTAAATGCTCCAAATTTAGCCGAACAAATAGCAAATACGTCACAAAAGAGTATCCATCCAAGAACAATAAAAAAATTCTAAACGATAACGGATTCCACAGTAGAATAGCACGGAAGAAACCTTTTTTCTGAAAAAACCGGAGACTTCGTTTAAAGTTCGCTAAAAGCACAAAGAAAAGGAAATGGATTTTTGGAAAAAAGTTTTATTTACAGATGATTTTCAATTCACCCTTTTTGGTAGCGATGAAAGGACCAAAGTTTGGAGGAAAACTAACGCTTGAACCGAACAATGTAATATAGATTGTGAAGCTCGGTGGCGGCAGCGTAATGGTTTGAAGAGCTGTTGCGGCCTCTGGAGTTGGAAAGTTGGACTTTATTAAAAGTGAAATGGAAGGTTATAAGTATAAGTCTCTGTAGGAACACAATTTGAAGCCTTTGGTGGATAATTTAGGCCTCGGTTCCGGTTGGATATTTCAACAAAATAACGATCTGATGCATGCGGCGCAAATTGTTAAGGACTGGTTGCTTTATTATACTCCAAGGCAATTAAATACTATACATCACTTCAAAGTCCAAATTTGAATATTATTGAACATGTCTGAGAAATTTTGGAGCGTAGAATTAGAAAGCACCAAATTTCCAGCTCTGCTATACTCAAATAGCGCATATTGGAACCTTGGAACAGCATTACATCTGAAGAGTTGACAAATTTAGCAGAATCAATGCATTTTGGAAAGTTTTCGCACTGAACTAAGATATTTTTGTACTGTACGTAGACTTTTGTCAACACAATTTTTGAGTTTTTATTCCACAAATTTGTAGTTTTATATTAATTAATGGATTTTTTAAGTTTATTGTTATTAGAAAGAAGATTAGAATAAAACTGTAGCAACACATTTTTCTAAAAAGTTCTTGTACTATTAGATCAAAGAAAACAGAGGGTGTATGTAGACTTTTGTCCGCCACTGTATGCTGGTGTTTTTCTTTGTTTTTGTCTTGTTGCTCATCATATGTTTCACCGCTGTGCCAGTGAAAAACTGTTAGTTTAATTAAATGCAAATCAGAGGTTTTACCCAGAGGGATGTTGAATATACATATGTATAAATAAACATGCAAATAAACATGGCTAAACATGTGGATACTCGCTCGCACATATAGAAAATGCATCAGCTGAACATTTACATTGAAATTTGAGCACATACATTACGTAAATATGTGCATACTGTGGACATTTGCTCGGAGAAGGACAGTGGTGTTTTAAGCTTGAAATGGTGTTAAAAAATATTTTATGGTACGTTACAAGACTAGGCAAAGTTGCAAAGCTCGTTGATCAATGTCTTCTTCCAAACAATTATGAACTTGAAGCTTTCACATATTTTTACATATGTATATTCAGAAAAAGCTTCTTATTGAGGGATAGTTTTTGAACTCCAAATTAGACTTATACATATACTATATTGTGGGTGTCTACATCTTAGGATCTTGGGTTTACGGAAGAGCTTGTTTTAGTTAATTTTCTCATTTCGCTTCAGTCCCTTTTTATACTTTCGCAACAAAGTTGGTAATGAGAGTATTATAGTTTTGTTCACATAACGGTTGTTTGTAAGTCCTAAAACTAAAAGAGTCAGATATATGGTTATATATACCAAAGTGATCAGGGTGACGAGTAGAATTGAAATCCGGATGTCTGTCTGTCCGTCCGTCTGTCCGTCCGTCCGTGCAAGCTGTAACTTGAGTAAAAATTGAGATATCATGATGAAACTTGTTGCACGTATTTCTAGGCTCCATAAGAAGGTTAAGTTCGAAGATGGGCAAAATCGGCCCACTGCCACGCCCACAAAATGGCGGAAACCGAAAACCTATAAAGTGTCTTAACTAAGCCATAAATAAAGATATTAAAGTGAAATTTGGCACAAAGGATCGCATTAGGGAGAGGCATATTTGGCCGTAATTTTTTTGGAAAAGTGGGCGTGGCCCCACCCCCTACTAAGTTTTTTGTTCATATCTCGGAAACTACTATAGCTATGTCAACCAAACTATATGGAGTCGTTTCCTTCAGGCATTTCCATATACAGTTTAAAAATGGAAGAAATCGGATAATAACAACGCCCACCTCCCATACAAAGGTTATGTTGAAAATGACTAAAAGTGCGTTAACCGACTAACAAAAAAAGTCAGAAACACTAAATTTTACGGAAGGAATGGCTGAAAGAAGCTGCACCTAGGCTTTTTCCAAAAATTTAAAATGGGCGTGGCGTCGCCCACTTATGGACCAAAAACCATATCTCAGGAACTACTCAACCGATTTCAATGAAATTCGGTATATACTATTTTCTTTACACCCTGATGACATGTAAGAAATATGGGTGAAATCGGTTCACAACCACGCCTTCTTCCAATATAACGTTATTTTGAGTTCCATCTGATGCCTTCTCTGCATAATATAGTATACATTAGGAAATGAAAATACAATTCAATGCTTAAAGTACACAAATTGATCTAATCTAATTAATTTTAAAGCAAAATGAAAAAATATGTAAATTATTATCACTTTATCAGGCGAGAGTATAAAATGTTCGGTGACACCCGAACTTAGCCCTTCCTTACCTGTTATTAGTTGAAGTTTCACAAGGCAAAAAGTCAACGTGTCTCACCGCACCACTGACGAAGCCCAACAAAAGGAAAATTACGCTGCAGCACTCTACGTCAAAGCTTAGTTAGTTTCGAAGGAATAGTAGCAAAGATATCTCCCAATGTTAAGGAATTGAACACTTACGAAAGTTAACTGATAAGTGTAGTTCACGTTTGTTACTTTAACTTAAGCTCGAACATCAACCAGTATCGGACTTGTGTTCAGTTTCGGTTCCGATCCAAACTCAGTATACGTTTATGTTAAGGTCCAGTTTAAGAGGTAGGCGAAGGCGCGTATTAAGTTTCATATTCTATAATTAACGTGTTTGTTCCGGTTCGGCTTCCGGGCTTTCATTGAGCAAAAACTTTGATTTCACATCATTTCAGAATAAGTTGCAAGCCCCGCTCTGACTCTGGCATTTTTCTTGTATGAATTTCCGGTTTTGGATTAAGTTGTGTTTAAGGTTTCTGTTTTTGTTAAGGTTAGGCTCCAGGTAAAGATATAGATCCATGTTTTGACTAAGCTTAAGGTTTGGAATTCAGTTCCAGTTTCGTTTACGGTTTTGGTTCCGTCTACGGCTTCGTTTCGATTAGAGATTTGGTCTAAATTTAAAACACAAATTGGGATTTATACTTAGATTCAGGTTCAGATTACTTGGAGTTTGGGATGCAAATCCCGGTTTGGGTTAAAGCTTGGAGTCAAGGTTGTCTGTCATTCTTTAATTTCCTAAAATACCTACCTGGAATGTTGCACACAGACCCCAATTGGTAATAATCGAATAAACTGATAGTTGAAAATCTAGTTTTTTTCATGATTATCTTTTTAATTTTATAAGATATTTTTGCGAAATTTGACACAGACAATTTTCTTAGGCAACATTACAATACCTGTACCCCAATACTGTACTATAGCATATAGTTGCCATACGAACTGATCTATCACAATCAAGTCCTTATATAGATAACTTGATTATTTGAAAATATATTTTCACGAAATTCGACGTGGATTATTACCTAAATTACCTAAAGCAACAGTATAATCTCCAAATAAATTGTTCAGATCGGATCACTATAGCGTATAGCTGCCATACCAACTGACTGATGCGAATAAAGTCCTTGTACGAATAACTTGTTTATTTGACAGGATATTTTCATGAAATTTGGCACACATTGTCGTCAGAAATCTATGTCCTTATATGGAAACATTTTTACAAACAACATTGGTATATAAAAATAATATATTACACAAATAAGCCGTTTAAGCCATTGTACAGCTAGCAAAAACTGTTTCAAACGCGCCAAATAAAAGTCTTACAGCTATCGAAAAAACATCCATGCGCATAACAGGAGCAACACACAGACAAGCCATTAGCCAAATTAAATGACAGCGAAACGTTTACGCAAACCAAACGATAAATAAATATCAGCAATCAATAAATAGGAAGCGACAAGTAAAAGCAGAAAATGTGTAAATAAAATCTTTTTCAATAATAATAAAGCAAAAGTGCGGAAAACAATTAAAAATGCCATATTTAATGTACACCCTCACAAATAAACATGAAGTTAACATGGTGAGCGGCCGCGGCGTATACGTAATCTATTTAAATTTCGGCCGCTGGCGCAAATATGCTTTGCTGTGCATCAACTTTATACGCTCGAGGTGTCCATGTCACATTAATGGCCTGCAAACATTTGATATTGTTGTTTTTGTTGTTGTATTTTTAATGCTGCTACTTTTATTATCAGTGCTGCTATGCGCCGCGATTCAAAATATCTGCTTTATCTCTGCTTGTTTCGCGCGTTGCCTTTCGCCATTTGCTCGTGTAGTTGTTGTTGTATGCGCTGTTTTTTCCCTCGCATTTTAAATCATTAAATTATTAATTTATTTATGGCATTCCACTATAGCTAACAGAGCGCCGGAGCTGCAGCGCGCCCGTCAGGGCTTTGGTTGCTTTCTGGTTTTTGTTTTAATGGTTTTATTATTTTTGCATTTTGCCTTTATTGTTTTTCGTTTGCATGCGTTGCTGCTTTCCTTTTGCGCCAATCTCACAGGCTCACATCTTCACGCTTTATTTGTGGCCATAAACAAATATTTATAGGAGCTTACACACACATCTGCACTCACTCACATGTATGCAAGCTTGCAAGCGCAAATTACACAGCTACATAAATATCTCAGTTTTGAGTAGATTTTCATAATTTATTTATACCGTAATGTTGGCTGAAATTTATTCAAAGTTGTTTAAATGTAAATAATTGCCTTGGAAACTCGGCCTCAATAGCGCCAGCTACAAGGCATAGCGTAGTACAGCAGCGGAGAGCAGAACAAAGCAGCGTATAGTGAATTCTCCGCTCGGCTATAAAGTGTGTGCATTTTAAGTGGTCTTTAAAGTTTATGTTGATCGCAGGTAATGCTGAAAAGTGTTTATGACTTCCTACTTATTATATATATATGTATGCATGCATGTATGGTATAACAAGGAAAATGTTAGTTAACTACCATATCAGAAGTTATAGTAACCTTCTTAGATACGTTTCGTATAGCTTAAAAGGGTATAAATGGCTCTTTATTTTGATTTTGATCTATCAGTTTGAATGTAGATATATACTGAAGTGATCTGATGTGAATAATTTTTTCGGAAACTGTAGCTCTGCCTTGTGGAAAAATCCATGCCAAACTTTGTCACGATATCTTGCAAATAAAAAAGCTATGCATTCAATTACCAATGTGTGCATTTAATCGGTCAGTTTGTATGGCAACTATCTTTTATATTGGGCTGATATCGGTGGTTCTCACAAATAAGCAGCTTCTTGAGGAGAAGAAGACGTATATATCATATAGGCCTCCGATGTTTTCTGCTGGGTCGTGACAAAGCTCTTATTCCCTGTTCAGGGCCTAGTATCCGTTAGTTTATGTTTTTAAAGTTTTTAGATTACTAAGTGACATATAAATATTAAAATAAATAAAAAATCTTTCACTAAGTTCTAGTTAGTTTTGTGGCATAAATTGATTATTTTGTAAGAATTTGGATTGCTTTGAAATCAAAAACTGAAAAAAATTATTTTTCAAATTAGCTTCGTATTACTTTTCAACTAGTTTGGTATACGATGATATCCATTTAAGCTAGTTATATACTTAAGGTTGTCTTGAAACTTCAGCAAGAAGAAATTAATTTTGCAACTAGTTACAACTAAACATATATTAAAACTAGTTATAAAAGCAATGTTTCTAAACTAGTCAAGAGGTTATCGACCTTCTTAGAGAGTGTGCACCAAAGTCAACATAATTCCAGGTCAAATAAAGTTATGGTCCTCATCAAATATACGTGGTCAAGTAAAGAGTGATGATGAATATCAACTGCCGATTTGAGGAAGATATCACATTTGTGTGCTTAGATAGTTGAATGCTGTCTCTTCTATTTCCAGTATTCCTGTGGTGCATTAAAGACAACCACAATAATGGCAGTCAATGCCAATTTATATGTTGCACCTTTAAACATAACTGGTAGGCGCGTAGCGGCGAAGTCTGCTATTAGGCTTAGGTAAAATGGGTGTATGGGCGGCCGGAGTAGAGACAAATTGAAATTCTCCACTGCTTTCAATATAGAATACTACATCGCAGAAACCTTCCTCGCGGATCTTTCTCAGTTCACACACCGGCGAAGCATTTGTGGACGGGGCGAAGCCGTTGGAGATGTGGTGCAGTGATCCTTTTCATCGATGGAACGAATTTAGTAGGGAGAGTAGGTTGTGGCTTCTTCTTTTGGGAGATTTCTGCCAACTCTATTTTCAGACTATCAGACCATTGTACCATCCTTCAAGCAGATTTGGCTGTCATGAATGTAGCAGTAGATGAACTGCTCTGAAATTCAGCTTCAAGCTTTTCAAATATTAGACTTGTATAGGTGCCCTGTAATAGCGGAATCACCGGAAACTGCACCGCAGATGAGCTTGCTAGGGAGGACAACTTTTCCCCAATACAATCCGATTGGAAGCGAGTCGTTTTTTCGATGTCTTCTTGCGTTGGAGCTTTAGTCCACCAGTGAGCTGGTCAACATCCAACTTAGCAAAGTTAATCTCGAAACAATTGTAAGTGTTCTGACTAGACACTGTCCAATAGGTTTACACACAGTGCGATTAAATATTGTGGCGAACGCTTTTTGCCAAAGCTGCATGGAGGAAGGCAGGAGGACTTATCTTGTCACTTCCTCCTCTATTGCTGGGCATTTGCCCGACGGAGATTAAAATATCGCGGTAAACACACTTTTGGCGAACGTACCAAAATAGCTTGGATTGATATTTACTTTAATAAATTTGTGCTAACCTCTTCTTTTGCTGAACTATGGTGATCTAGTGAGGAGTTTAACCCCATTATCTAACCTAACTTAACATCATTTTTAATATTTACTATGGGCGTATATCGAACCAACTTGCACTCTTGCTCTCTGAGAGCACTCGTCAACAACTCGGTATAAGGGAACTGGGGAAACGGCATTTCAAACTCCTTACGTACAGCTGCAACCGAAACCATTGGTTTTCGGAAAATGCAAAAGAACAGCTAGTACGACGAGGAGTGCCGAGTCGCAACAGAGAGAAAATAGACTGCTTAACCCGATTCCCCAATCGATGACGATAAAGCACACGTTCCATTGCCCGACCATATGAAGTTCGAATAGCAATTATCCGCCTGAAGGACAACAAAGCGGCGGTGGCCGACGGATTGCCGGCCGACCTAATCAAACACGGCGGCGAAGAACTGTTAAGGAGCATGCATCAGCTTTTTTGTAAAATATGGTCTGACGAAAGCATACCGAACGATTGGAATTTAAGTATGCTCTGCCCTATTCACAAAAAGGAAGACCCCACAATCTGCGCCAACTACCGTGAGATAACTCCTCAACATCGCGTATAAGGTTCTATCGAGCGTATTGTGTGAAAGATTAAAGCCCACCGTCAACAAACTGATTGGACCTTATCAGTGTGGCTTCAGACCTGGCAAATCAACAACCGACCAGATATTCACCATGCGCCAAATCTTGAAAAAGAACCGTGAAAGGAAAATCGAAACACACCACCTCTTCGTTGATTTCAGGGCAGCTTTCGACATCACGAAATGCCGCGATGTCTGAATATGGCTGTGTAAACTGACTTTGAGCAACATCAAAAGTCCGTCAGGATCGGGAAGGACCTCTCCTCCTTCACTCTTTGTAAAGTCCAGGTGGAGTAGGCCCAGGCTTCACTTTTTATCTCCAACTGCAGCCAAGCAGAGAAAAGAAAGAAAGACTGGCGCGCTGTTGTAAACTCGGCTTTAACCACGTAAGCGATGTCTACACCAATAAAGAAAAAGGGTGAGGTGGAAACATCCAGCTTCTTTCTCCTCCTTTGGGCAGTCTTTCCTAGATTGAGGGTGCAACTTCTCGGCAGTCCTACTTTTGGCGTACCGGGAGAGGTAGCAGAAACTGACATTAACTACCTCAACAAATTTGTGATAGGCTCAAAGGACTTTGTCGATTTGTAAGGGTCTTATAGGTAACAAAACGGATATACTGTCCAAGTGAGATCCTTGTTAGGATCGAGCTCTTAACCTAGCCGAACCTAAGATAATCTAAGTTAATGATTTGGGTTTATGACTGTACTATTTTCAGCGAGGGTGTGAATTATGATTTGTCATAACTACATACTATGTATACTTCTTGAGTTTTTTATTAATCATATCCTCACAAGCTGGTTAACGCTGCATGAGTAGCAGATACGTGATCTCAGATGGAACCACTAAGTTTTGAAATCAGTCAGTTGTCAGTGAGTCAGATTTTAGAAAAGGCTTACTGAAAGCTATTTTAAAAGCGACCCTTCTTAAGTACTCCTTCGTCAGTTTCTGCGGCAGTTGACCGCAAAGGCATTAGTAAGGTGAGTTAGAGCAAGCATTATGCAAGCGAAGACAGTTAAAGCGCGGCAACAGCACATAAAAGGACACCCAATGCACCCAGAGTGCAGATTATTTGCTTTGCGCAACATGCCGAAGCAAGCATATTTCTGTATGTGCTTTAGTGCAAATATCGGGTATATCCTATATATTAGGGTGAAGCAGTGTAGCCTGAGCTAACCGAACGCTTTTATGTGTTTAAGTTCGTCTGTGGGTATGTGTGCCTGAGCTTGCTGCAAGCGTTTACTTAAGCGTGTTTGTGTGTGTGTGCCACAGCATTTGCATTTATGACCAGGATCGGATGCATTTGTTAGATTTGCGAACAGCCGCGTTACGCCCCAACGCCTCCAAGTACCGTTAACCGACACAAGTGGGTGCCAACGCTATTGTGGGTTGTGCAAATCTGCTGCATCAGCAGCTGCTACTCCAACTTGCTCTTACCCCACGCTGACAAAATCTATTTGCTCTTGGTCGTGGTGTAGGCGTTGAAGGTGTTCCCTTACAAGCAGCTGTGTTATTATTATTGCTGTTGTTGTTGTTCTTGGCTTCCCTCAACTGTAGTGTGCCGCTTGCCTCGTATTAAGCAAGCATCTTGGCTGACCCGTAATTATTAGAATTATTTGCGTAACATACTTTGGCCTAAGAAAGACGGCATGAAGTTGCATGTTGTCACAGCTGCTGTTGCATGCAGCACGCACGGTGCCAGGCTCAACCGTATACCTTATATTTACCGTCGTTGTTGCCGTGGAAGTCATATTGCAATTATTACTGGAATTTCCTGTGGCATTGTTTGACTCTGTGACAGTTGTTTTTGTATACCGAAATTGCTACGGCAACAGATTTTAATTGCACATTTTTGTTGTGCAGTAATTATTTTATGCATAAGTAACGGTCAGGAAGCTTTCTAATGAATGCTCTCTTCACAAAATAATTACAGCACAACAAAAATGTGTTTACTTCAACAATTTTCGACCGTTTCACAAGCTAATATCTTTCTTCAGCAGCATTTGGGAAAACTGGTCGGAAATTATTTACAGTATACATCATATAAATAGATCGCACTCTGAGTAACCACGTCTCAGAAACCACGACTCATCTCATATTGTTGACAGAATTTTACTTTGTGTTGGGGAAAATGCTTGGAAAATTGTCTCAAATTATTTTATTCTATCGCTCTTTTTCGCCATATTTAAAATTTTTTAGGTTAGTTCTTTTTATACTTTTCCAAATTTGTCCTGAGTATATCAGGTTTGTTCATCAAATATAAGTGGATGTAGGTGTAAAATGTATCGGGAAGATGGGGGCCTGCTCACAGCGAAATTGCTGACAACTGCAAAGCCGACGACCGGCCCAAAGGCATCCGTGTTCCGCTAACATTTGAATGGGACCCAGTTGGTTCTCCATTAGCATTTTGTACAGTTATAATGGGCCTTATTTACACTTATTAGGCACTAGTCGACGACCAGTTCCTGTGCGACTGTGTGATCCTTTTGGCATGGAGTAGAACGCAAGAGATCTACTGAACTAAATGCCATTGACAACGTCTATATAGCCACAGTGGTTCTTACTAGGCATTCATGCGATGAGACTAAACATCTTGGCGGATGTTAGTTGTCAAAGTTGTATGGAGGAGGGTGAGATGAAATCATTCAGTCACTTTCTCCTCCATTGCTTCGCCTTTGCAAGACTATTGTTAAAACATCTCGGCAGTCTTAACTTCGGCGAATCAGAAGACATAGCTGAAACTGATATTCACTAACTTAACGAATTTGTGATATGCTAAAAGTGCCTTTTTAAGGTTTTATGATCTTCTATACAGAAGTTTTAGCTAATACAACGGACCGGTGTTATAAGCTGTCCAAGTGAGATTCTTGTTTTGATCGACCTCAAAGTCTACCCTAACTCACCGTAACACCTTAAACGTCCTACTACAATCACGCCTACTGGAGACCCATTTACATTTATATATAGGTCATTCCATCAAAAATTTACATTCAAACTTGCATTTTTGTGCTCTTTGATTCAAACTAATTTAAATTTTGGACACTTATTTTTCAATTTTCTTTTAATTTTTCACTTATCGACTCAATGTGAAAAATTTTCGAATGAATTTCAAATTTTGGAAAAAGTACCTCTAATCATTTGCGTATAGTACGTAAAAAAGTATTTCATTATAAAAATAACTATCTTATATATAAAAATGAACGACGCCTGGACCAATTTGGCCAATTCTTTTTCTTAAATGTTCGTTGAAGTTCAAAGATGGTTTTTATGGCGAGAAAAAATCGAATAGAAAAATTGGAAAATTGGATAATTCCAAAAAGTAACTTTTTTCCATAGACATGTTTTTTTTTAACATTGTCCACGTGATTTTCTTTCGGAAACCTAGACTGGAAATGATGGATATCCACTGTATCGGCGTCGCTCACCAGACATTTAGCATTCCATTTAGAGGCGTAAATATCGAAGTTGACAACACATGAATCGTACCATTTTCGCCACTGTTGTCTAATTCACGTCCATGTCAATGTTGAGTACAATTAGAATTACTGGAACATGATAATCAATGGAATAAAACGATGAGCGATTCGATAGCTACTTCGCATGCCACTGAAGTTCGCACACTTTTAGCGATGATCATTTCGACATATCAGCCTTCAAATTCGCGTCAATTATGGAACATGAACAAAAGTACATTGCCGATGACATTTTACATAGTATTCGTTAAGAATTGGAAATAGGCAAATTTCGGTTGATACTTCCAGTGGTTTCATATCAATTTTACCTGCCTTTTGTCAATTCACTTCAACGAAAAATGAACTCTTCACGAATGTTTATCCGAACATTGGCCAAATTATCGTAACTGCGATTGCTTGAGAGCACGCGCAATTTTAGCTGCCAAAAATACTGATGTTAATGACTTAAACTGGAAGATTCGAAGTCAAATTCTGGGAGGTTTGCGCTCATACAAATCGATCGATCGTCTTGACAAGGAAGGCGAAGCCCTCAATTATCCAGTTGAACTTCTAAATTCTTTGGAGAGGCTTGGTATGCCATAGCATCATTTGCGTCTCAAAGTTGGATCTGTTATTATTTTGTTTCACATAATATGCGCCGAAACTTTGTAATGGAACCAAAGATATAGGTATCTTCAAACCCTCTATGACATAGGTAATATACGAGTGGTGGGTATTATAGGATCGATGTTGCGGAAATTTACATTTTTTTATTTAATATTTATATAATATAATATTTAACTTTCGTGCAAGGAATTTTTTTTTATTTAACAGGATATATTCACGAAATTCGGTAGAGATGTTTAGCATATAATCGTCATACAAACTGACGGATCAAACTGGAGATTGAGGTATCTTCAAATATTAGTATTATAGGATCGATGTTGCGGAAATTTACATTTTACTTGGTTTTAATATTCAATTATACTCTTTCAGCTTTAACTATTTAGTTGTCAACTGCCGACTCCTCGTCTTGTAGCTTTCAATTTGATTTTCTGACATTGAGATTAAGAAGTTGTTTCTTCACACATGCTTTGACTAAGTACACACATACACACAGAACTATTTTACATCTTGCCTTACGGACTTCCCCGCACTTCCTTCTAAGCTCACTATTTATCATGTCGTCGTACGTCTTCTAAAAGAAATTTACCATAATAAGATATTCATTATACATTGCTGTTTGCCACATGCAAGTTGCATGACAAACAAGACAACGGTAGTAGTAGTTGTAGTATGGTTAGTTAACGCTTTGTCATGTATGGTGAACGCCTAAAAGCAGATCTCATTTGTAGTAGCTTCTATTGGGAGTTATGCAGAGACGTTAGCTCCTATTAGTGTCGGTAATTGTGGGTCGCTTGATATTACATAGTTGTTGTTTTTATTGTTGGTGTTGTTATATTTGAACAGTTGTTGTATTTGAATATTTGCTGTCACATGGTTTCCCCAACATTGTTGCTTTCGTTTTGTGTTGTGATTGTTGTTGTTGTTAAATAGTAGTTCTTACATTGTTGTTGTTCTGTTGTCGCCGTTGTTGTCATATGTTCGTTTGCGTTGTTGCTGGTAGTGCATTGTTGTTGTTTCCGTTATATTATTTGTGCTGTTGCAACAATAATCAATTGCGTAGAGGCCGTTGACATACATATGTATATGAACTTATGTTGTGCTTCTCCATGAATTTGCATTCATTGTGCATGAGCTCATATGTGTGTGTACAAAATCTACATACATATGTAAGTATATCTATATAGTATATATCCCTTGTGCCGTATTCTGTTGAATTAGCCTGCTTATTTGTTTAATTTAGTATAATTAAAATATAAGCATTGCTCAAATATCCGCTTCAGTGGCATTAGACTGCATGCTAGTACGCACAATGCACACACACCACTATAATTTTCACTACTATTTTGGTTTCCACTGCTTGCTCTATCTTCCATGTTCACTATCTCTTTCCCGTTCTGTCGTGTGTTCACTCTCTCTCCCTCTCTTTCACTCTTTGTGGACAATTTGTAACTGTGTCACGCTTGTAAACATTACACTGTGGCATACGATCACAAAGCTGCCGTAAAATGCTTCCTTCTACTCGAGTGATTTCTGATTTTGTTTTTCAGCTCGCAGTTGCATTGTAAATTGCATGATACTAACAGACACACACACACGCACACTTGGAGGTGGAATATTATATTACCAGCTATTTATGGAATATTTATAATATGAAAAATTTCTCAACATTTTAATTAATTTATGCGCCTTAGTTTAATAAAAAAAGCTTGCTGTAGTCAAGTTTCTAACCTCAATTCAACAATAAAATAGAGGAAATAATATTTTGTGAGGTTAAGTTGAAAGCAAGCATATGTTACCATATGAGGTTATATGAATTGGAGGATGTGAAAAGCTAAACTTCAGCTATCACCGACATACCATAACAGAGTAAGATTGCTGTAAAGAGGTGTCTTAAAGAGACCTTTAAAGTCAACAATACTACAGAGAAACCTAGGCCTTAGGATCACATAATAAAAGAAGCAGAGTAAAGTAACCCGCTTGTTGTTTTTTGTGTAGGTCGTTAGATACAAGTTAATTGTGCCTGAACATAGGAAAATTTGTGCAAATAGAAGGTTAGAGTCATGCGGAGGCTCAGTGCACGCTGGACATATGTAGCTATGACATGTCGGTCAATTTTGGATAATAAGGAGGTTAACCTGCTACAGTAGTCCGAGCGAAGTTGCTCGTGGATACATCTAAGGCAAATCGGGCTTCGCGTTTCGCATGCTTTGATTAGTGTTTTATATGGGCAATGGTCATATTAGTATTCTCCACGTATGTCTTTTTACTGCGAATGCGACTTTTGGTCACCTCAGACGTTCTCAGATCGCACCGGCTTTAATTAACTAAAGCAAGCCTCTTGTAGTAAAAAGTTATAAATTTGATTTACCACCATAACCGGAAACTCTATACTGAATTCTTAATTGTTTTTTGCCATAGGCACATAATATTGAGTGTATTATAAGAGTAAGATGGTACTAGTCGCATTTTTGGCGAGAATATTTGTTTGTTAAAAGTGCAAAGATATAATTTTTTCCTGAAAAAAGTACCAATGTTGATTGGCAAGGATGTCTATTCGGAATATATTCTTTATGAATATTATTTTGATATTGACTTTATGTGTTTGGAGAAAAATATAATTTTTCGGTCCTTTCTGAAGCTAGTCCATTGATTTCCGAAATTATTGATCAAAAATATAATATCTAAAATCTACTAGAATGGCAACCAGACGCGGGTAATTAAATAATTAAAATAATATTTCAATATAAAAAGTAAATACAATTTGAATCAACCACCATAATTACTTCAACTCAGAAATAAATTTTATTTGCATTCTCTGATTGAATTCTTTGACATGTCCGAACATATTTTCAAAACGCCACGAATTTGCATAATAAAAATGCATTTATCGCCATATTGCTGGTAAATTTAGATACCAAAAGTTTTTAATTAAAGATAATTATTTAATAACATAAATTGAAATCACCACTCAAGAGCAGCTCAACCGAAAAGTAGGCGAGACAAAGAGTGGGTCATTGTTAAGAAACTCAACAAGAAAGCCATTTGCGGGTGAATATGTATGTAGTTATTGCCTCCATTATTCATCAATAATGAAATATGTAAAGAGTATATATTAGGATGAACTAAAAAGAACTATTGTCTTATATATGGATAACATGTACATACTATATACGTTTAAAAAACTTTCCTCGCAGGGATGAATTTGAATCTTAATTTTAAATGTGGCGGTGGGTTATTTTCTTGTAGAGCATAAAATTTCCAATAAAAACTTCCTTAGGGTATTCTTTTCAACTCAAAAATGCACACACTTATTTGAAAGCTTCGAAATGTAAAAATAATCAATATATGCTTTTCAGGGAAATTTTTCCCTCTGTATTAACGTTCATTTAAACCTATAAATTAGTTATACATAGATTTTTTCATGAGAAATTACTTATGTACATTTTAAACCGCTTGGATAAATTTTTTTACATCACGGATTCTTATATACACATCTTCTTCTTCTTCTTTACTGGCGAACAAACCATTTACACGGTTATAGCCGAATTAACAACAGCGCGCCAGTCGTTTCTTCAAGTGAAACCAGGTCCTTCTACACTTGGCCTTTCGTTTCCTCTGCTTCCTCCGGCGGATACTGCGTGAAATACTTTCAGAGTTGGAGTGTTTTCGTCCTTTCGGACGACATGACTTAGCCAGCGTAACCGATGTCTTTTAATTCTAGGTCAATATCGTCGTATATCTCATACAACTCATCGTTCCATTGACTGCGATATTCGCAGGGGCCAACGCGCAAAGGACGTTAAATCTTTCGCAGAACCTTTCTCTCGAAAACTCGCAACGTCGACACATCAGATGTTGTATAGAGTTTCGGAGAGGTCCTTCCCGATTCTGAAGGAGCTTTTGGTGTTGCTCAACGTCAGTTTACACAGCCGTATTAGTTTTGCGGGGATACCAAATTCAGACATCGCGGCATAAAGGCAGCTCCCTTTCGTGCTGTCAAAAGCAGCTTTGATATCGACAAAGAGGTGGTGCGCGTCGATTCTCTTTTCCCGTTTCTTTTCAAAGATTTGGAGCATGGTGTTTATCTGGTCAGTTGTTGATTTGCTAGTCCTAAAGTCATACTGATAAGGTCCAATCAGTTTGTTGACGTTGGGCTTTAATCTTTCACACAATATGCTCGATAGATCCTTATATGAGATATTTATGAGACTTATCCCACGGTAGTTGGCGCACCCTTTTTGTGGATTGTCCGACCATATTCTACAAAGAAGCTGATGCATGCTCCTTTTTCAGTTCTTCGCCGCCGTGTTTGAATAGCTCGGCCATATATATAGTACATATTGAACCATTTAATTAAATTGTTTACATCACGGATTCTTGTGCAGCATTAAATTTCTTAAAAAAATTCTTTAGGGTAATTTTTAGGTAATTTAGGGTTTTTTTTCAATTAAAAAATTGCTAGGTTTAAAAGCTTTCCAGAGTGAACATATCGGAATATACTTTGCAGTGATCTGTTTTTCTGTGTATAAAGGTTCATTTATATCCATAAGTTCGACATTGGGCTTTCGGCTCACCCTAATACCAATCCATACTATTAGCTTGTATTACATGCATATAAAAATTAAAATTAGTGCCAATTTTGAAATCATTTACATCGACCATCATTCATTTCCTCGTCTAATAAATATCTGTAGCTTTCGGAAGCTTCGACAAAGACATAATTTTGACCAGATAGATATTAATTGCAACCCAATTAGGCGCTTTAATGCGCAAGGTAATTAAAAGCAAATTCGATCTATTCATATCAATATGACAAGTACATATACATAAATACAGTTATTCATGTATTTGATTGAATATAGTGTTACAATTGAGCGAGTATGTGTATTTGCATGCATAGCAATTGGAGTGATGTAAATCTCAAACGGCCAAAGGGGACAAGCTTGTTTGCATTTAAGCATAACTGTATGTATGTGGGTGTACGTGTATTTATTACACATACCTTTCATACATACTACCTATAGCAGCAATTTATTTCTTCTTCTTCTTAATTGGCGTAGACACCGCTTACGCGATTATAGCCGAGCTAACAACAGCGCGCCAGTCGTTTCTCCTTTTCGCTACGTGGCGCCAATTGGATATTCCAAGCGAAGCCAGGTCCTTCTCCACTTGGTCCTTCCAACGGAGTGGAGGTCTTCCTCTTTCTCTGCTTCCCCCGGCGGGTACTGCGTCGAATACTTTCAGAGCTGGAGTGTTTTCTTCCATCCGGACAACATGACCTAGCCAGCGTAGCCGCTGTCTTTTAATTCGCTGAACTATGTCAATGTCGTCGTATATCTCATATCTCGTACAGCTCATCGTTCCATCGAATGCGATATTCGCCGTGGCCAACGCGCAAAGGACCATAAATCTTTCGCAGAACTTTTCTTCCGAAAACTCGCAACGTCGACTCATCAGTTGTTGACATCGTCCAAGCCTCTGCCCTATATAGCAGGACGGGAATTATGAGCGACTTATAGAGTTTGGCTTTTGTTTGTCGAGAGAGGACTTTACTTTTCAATTGCCTACTCAGTCCGAAGTAGCACCTGTTGGCAAGAGCAATCCTGCGTTGGATTTCCAGGCTGACATTGTTGGTGGTGTTTACGCTGGTTCCTAAATAGACGAAATTATCTACAACTTCAAAGTTATGACTGTCAACAGTGACGTGAGTGCCAAGTCGCGAGTGCGACGACTGTTTGTTTGATGACAGGAGATATTTCGTCTTGCCCTCGTTCACTGCCAGACCCATTTTCTGTGCTTCCTTGTCCAGCCTGGAGAAAGCAGAACTAACGGCGCGGGTGTTGAGGCCGATGATATCAATATCATCGGCATACGCGAACAGCTGTACACTCTTATAGAAGATGGTACCTTCTCTATTTAGTTCTGCGGCTCGAACTATTTTCTCCAAAAGCAGGTTGAAAAAGTCGCACGATAGGGAATCGCCTTGCCTGAAACCTCGTTTGGTATCGAACGGCTCGGAGAGGTCCTTCCCGATCCTGACGGAGCTTTTGGTGTTGCTCAACGTCAGTTTACACAGCCGTATTAGTTTTGGGGGGATACCAAATTCAGACATCGCGGCATAAAGGCAGCTCCTTTTCGTGCTGTCGAAAGCAGATTTGAAATCGACGAAGAGTTGGTGTGTGTCGATTCTTCTTTCACGGGTCTTTTCCAAGATTTGGCGCATGGTGAATATCTGGTCGGTTGTTGATTTGCCAGTCTAAAGCCACACTGATAAGGTCCAATCAGTTTGCTGACGCTGGGTTTTAATCTTTCACACAATACGCTCGTTAGAACCTTATACGGGATGTTGAGGAGACTTATTCCACGGTAGTTGGCGCAGATTGAGGGTCTCCCTTTTTTCGGATAGGGCAAAGCACACTTAAATTCCAATCGTTGGGCATGCTTTCGTCCGACCATATTTTACAAAGAAGCTGATGCATGCTCCTTCTCAGTTCTTCCCCGCCGTGTTTGAATAGCTCAGCCGGCAATCCGTCGGCCCCTGCCGCTTTGTTGTTCTTCAGGCGGGCAATTGCTATTCGAACTTCATCATGGTCGGGTAATGGAACGTCTGCTCCATCGTCATCGATTGGGGAATCGGGTTCGCCTTCTCCTGATGTTGAGCGTTCGCTGCCATTCAGCAGGCTGGAGAAGGGTTCCCTCCATAATCTAAGTATGCTTTGGGCATCAGTGACTAGATCACCTTTGGGGGTTACCAAAAGGGGGGTCTCTCATCCGAGGCTGGTTGCAGCTCTTCACTGGGGGTGTTTTTTACGTGGCGGGTCCCAAACCCAGCGCACAACCCTTGTAGGGAATGTTTCGCCTTCTCACTTTAGCTCGCCTTCGAACGGATGTTCTTAGGCTACCCAGAGGATACTTGGTCAAAGACCGGAAGTAGTGAGCTGCTTGAGCCATGTGTAAAAGAATCGTTTCTGGCCACTCCCAAGTGAATGGCGATCAGAGAACTTTCCTCACTTGCGTGAACTTCTACACATGACTCCATCCTCCAACACATGACTCCATCCTCCTGGTGCTATCAGTAAGGGAAAATGAGGGTCCAACTCGCCATCGGTATTCCGTCAGTTATGCATGCTGGATACAGCGGGAAAACTCTATGAAGGACTACTTTAACCCAGACTCGAAGCGGCTGTCAACGAAGCTGGAGGACTGTCCCCTAGACAACATGGCTTTAGACCCGGCAGATCAACTGTAGGAGCTATAAAATACGTCAATGAAAGCGTAGAAGCCGCGCAGCTTAGATGACATAAATACAAAAGGCCATTGTTACTGGCGACTTTAGATGTCCGAAACGCCTTCA
>NC_052501.1:49227440-49254126 GCF_016617805.1 Bactrocera tryoni
CTCGCATGATAAAGTGATAATCGAGATTTCATTATCCGTCATTTACATATTTTTCAAATACCGTATTTGTGTAAAGTTATTTTAATGCATATATATTATACAGAGAAGGCATCAGATGGAATTCAAAATAGCGTTATATTGGAAGAAGGCGTGATGTGAACCGATTTCACTCATATTTCGTGCATGTCATCAGGGTGCTAAGAAAATATTATATACCGAATTTCATTGAAATCGGTCTAGTAGTTCCTGAGATATGGTTTTTGGTCCATAAGTGGGCGAGGCCACGCCCATTTTCAATTTAAAAAAAAAGCAGCTTGCAGCTTTCTTCTGCCATTTCTTCTGTAAAATTTAGTGTTTCTGACGTTTTTTGTTAGTCGGTTAACGCACTTTTAGTGATTTTCCACATAACCTTTGTATGGGGGGTGGGCGTGGTTATTACCCGATTTCTTCCATTTTTGAACTGTATATGGAAATGCCTGAAGTAAACGACTCTATAGAGTTTGGTTGACATAGCTATAGTAGTTTCCGTGATATGTACAAAAAACTTAGTAGGGGGCGGGGCCCCGCCCACTTTTCCAAAAAAATGGCCTCCAAATTCGCGCCACCGCCGTTAACCTTCAGTAACGGCAACACTCATACACTCACTGCAATATTGTTAGCGAAGCACTAAGTGAATTAGCCGCTTGTCGACGGGGCATTTTTATACTCTCGCAACCACGCCCACCTCCCACACAAAGGTTATGTTGAAACTCACTAAAAGTGCGTTTACCGACTAACAAGAAACGTCAGAAACACTAAATTTTACCTAAGAAATGGCAGAAGGATGCTGCACCCAGGTTTTTTTTTTAAATTGAAAATGGGCGTGGCCTCGCCCACTTATGGACCAAAAACCATATCTCAGGAACTACTACACCGATTTCAATGAAATTCGGTATATAATATTTTCTTAGCACCCTGATGACATGCACGAAATATGGGTGAAATCGGTTCACATCACGCCTTCTTCCAATATAACGCTATTTTGAATTCCATCTGATGCCTTTTCTGTATAATGCGAGTATATACATACATTAGGAACCAATGATGATAGCGGAATAAAACTTTAAAAAAATACGGTATTTGAAAAATATGTAAATGACGGATAATGAAATCTCGATTATCACTTTATCATGCGAGAGTATAAAATGTTCGGTGACACCCGAACTTAGCCCTTCCTTACTTGTTTTTTTATTAGAATTATGTACATATTAGTTCCTGTAATGTGGCAAGCACTTATCACAACTGATCTAGTAGACAGGAATAGGAAATTCGCACGCTCTTCTCTCAGTATTTCCCCCATTTTTTGGCCTCAATTGTTTTAGTTCAAGTCTTGCTTACTCCCACATCCACATTTTTACATTACCTTGTCCCGGTTTCGCCTCAATTTTATGTTCGTTATACCATTAACAGGGTATATAAATTTCACTTTCGTATTAATTCGTCTTAAGACTTTAAAGGTTAGGAGCCCCCTGGTGGCGCCACCTACACAAGCATATTGACTGGTGCGTTAGAATCCGCTATCTTTATCAATTGTCCAGTGAGACTTTCATGACATTTCATTGATTGGAAATGAAGTTATTGCGTTTTAAGTCTCAGTATGTTTGTGTTATCAGTGCGAAAATGAGCTTCGAACAAAGAGCAACATTAAATTTTGTTTTAAAATTGGTAAAATTTTTACCGAAACATTTCAATTGATGAAACAAGTTTATGGCGATGATTGCCTATCCCTTAGCAGAGTGGACGAGTGGTTTCATGGAAATGGAATTTAACATGCACAACGTGTGTGCACTAGGGTGGGTCGATTCCGGACTTTTTTCGATTCGTGATTTCTAATAGTGCGGAAAAGTTGCTTTAGTACTTCCTGATTCCAATGCAACCTTTTGTTTTGAGATCGGATTGCATTTTCAACCCCAACTCCGGCCTTGAAATTTCGGAAATTCGCCTAAAATCGTGAAATTGTCTACCTAGTGCCTGAAATACGCATCTCATGGCAAAATGTATAAAGCAAAAGTTATTTGTCACGTCATTTGCTACCGAAATGGTATAAGTGATCATGGCCGTGGGACGAACCGTTCCCGAGATACGAGCGAAAAGGCGGCGCGTCACAGCGCAAGGTGAAAATTGTGGCAGCTCTCAGCTAACCTGTATTGGTCACCCAGAACCCATCGCATGGAGGTGGCTGCTCTTCGGGTTCGTTCCAAGCCCAACCCACCCAACCAACCATATGTCAGGCTTCTTTTAGTCTGAATCTGTGTCGAATTTATTGATAAAATCAGATTTTGTACTAAACTTTGGCACTTGTTGCCTAGATTTCAGTGTAGAGCGTATAAAACGATCACGAGGTTGGGGGCCAATAACTTTAGAAGATGCCTCTGTCACCAGTTTGACGGTTCTCTCGACTGCCACGGTGTGAGAGGGGAATTCACTAAATTTCCATACCTCTGCAGTGTCTCCCGACAGCCCTTTTATGAGTTCTTCGTTAGAAACTGAACAAAGAACTGGTGGAATAGTCAAGGTAATAGTCTTCCAGTTAATCATATCGTAATAATTATTAGCTTTGAAATTCAGCTTTGGCACTTTATTACATCTAACCCTTCCATTTACATTGTCAGACTCTGCTTCTCTGGCTGCCAGAAGACGGTCAAAGGCAAATCTTTATTTCCGTTGTTGGTTTGTCAGTAGAAATGTATAATCTCAGAATTCTATTTGCACAGGTGAGCCAGCAAGATTTGCACATGTTACCTGGATGCATCGACGCTAAATCTGAGGAACATTGACCGGAAATAACAGCTTCTGATATTTTATAGAGATAAGCTTGGTCTGTGCTAAGTTGGGTCGGACTAATAACCTCAAAAGGTAATTGGCAGGATGGAAAACTTTCAAATTTGACAACAGGCAACTTCTCACAATCAGGGAGCAGTTTTCCTATGTATGTCGCCAGAGAATGTATTTGGACTCTTTGAGACGCCATCTATGTGTTCGAAAAGAGCACGAAATGGAAGTTCGTTGAAATGTAGAAGACAAACAACCCACATGTTCCACATCAACTGAGTTGCCTTGTAAATGTTGTCATATAGCTTGCGTCTCATCCTCAGCTGACCCAGAACGAGAGGTGACGTGGCCAAAGTAATGACAACCAGGTTCCGCTATAAGAGAAATATGATCCTCTTTGACAGTGTCGCGGTAGTACTTTTCACCTTCGCTGACTTGTGTAAGTGTAATGTCTTTGTGGCCGCCAAAATACAGCCCATGTACAGAGTCAATACTTTCGGTGTTTTGGAGCTTAACTCCAACACTTTTTTTTGCCCAACTAATCTTGCATTTGTCAGTGACAAAGCTAGCCTGATCCTCTGTTATCACACCTGCTTTTTTGGCATCCAGAAAAGCAGATGAAACAATCAAGGCCGCTGCTCTATCACTTACTCCAAATCTTTTGGGCAGTTAAAGCAGTGTGTTCTAATACTAGTGTGTTTTGTTTGGTTTTAGAGGATGGAAGAGAAAATTCATCATCAGCATCGTTTTTGGAAGAATCCATGTGCGACGCACCTACATTGTTGTCCTCTGTATGAGAGTCTGGCTGATCTGAAGGGTCACGTGTTCTAGCTGATACTTTCCTGGTAAGTGTTGATGTTGAAGGACGTTTTGAAAGCTTTTCTTTACGTTCATTTTACTTTGTAATCTTTTTTGTTTCAGATAGATCAACACTTTCAATGCGACCAGTTCTTCTGCTTCTCTGGTCCAAGAGAAATGGTTGTTCATTGATAGGAACTTTCCTTTCCTTTGGACAAGTGCAAGAAGAAAAATAAATGCATTTACAAGCGCGATGTCAAATAATTTTCCGGCAGAAGTGACAAAGTCGTCCTATTGGGTTCCTTAAAAACATTTGTTTAAGAGTCAGAAATTTCTTATGGTATGTGGTGATCATTTGTACAACTCTGGTGTGTGAAACTATCGGAATAGATGACTTTTTGAAAGTATTTTCAATCTTTTTGCAACTATTTCTATGACCTCTTTACTCCTAGGTTCATAGTTGTCGCCTCGGAGTCGCCCTATACGAAATCTTTCAAACTGATAACACAAAAGAACATCCTAGTATGTAGGTAACTGGGACTCAGAGAGATTGTACGGATATATGCCAAACACAGGACATTTCTGTCTAAATTTAAATTTAGATACAGACATTTTGAGTTGTGTTCTGTTGAGAGAATATAAGTGATAGCACTCGGCGAAATCAACGACAAGAGTGAAGGAACTCGATGAAAAAATATTTATGTGGAGACCAGTCCGAACGTGTCGTATGGCGCAGGGAAATGAATGTAAGTGATAGAACTCGGCGAAATCACCGACAAGAGTGAAGGAACTCGATGAAAAAATATTTGTGTGGAGACCTATCCGAACGTGTCCTTTGGGGTAGGTGAATGAATGTGAGTGATAGCACTCGGCAAAATCAACGTCAAGAAGTGTGTCCGCAAGCCGATTTTCACCTTGCGCTGTGGCGCGCCGCATTTTCGCTCGTATCTCGGGAACGGTTCGTATTACAGCCATGATCACATATACCATTTCGGTAGCAAATGACGTGACAAATAACTTTCGCTAGGTAGACAATTTCACGATTTTCCGAAATTTCAAGGCCGGAGTTGGGGTTGAAGATGCAATCCGATCTCAAAAAAAAAAGTTGCATTGGAATCAGGAAGTACTAAGGCAACTTTTCCGCACTATTAAAAATCCCGAATCGAAAAAGTCCGGAAGGGACCCACCCTAGTGAGCAATATTGCCAACGTTCGGAAAGTACTTGGATCACAGATATAAGTGGCAAAGCTGCAATATAGTCCTACAACGGACAATCTTTCACATCTTGCTGCAGAGAAGCAAAAAATGGTTTCACATGGCCGCAAATAGGAGGAATATATTTCGTAAGTCCCAACGCATCCATTAGAGAATTTGAAGACTTCCTCCTTGAATTATCTTTAGAAAGCAGATGCAAACCGCCGATAATAATGGCAGGCGACTTTAATGCATGGTCTACTGCTTGGAGTAGCAGAAGCTCAAACCATCGTGGGCGCCTAGTTCTAGAATTCCAGAGCCAAACCAACCTTACAATTATTAATAGTGGCACCAAAAATACCTATCAAAAAGGAAATAAAGGCTCTATAATAGGCCTGATGTTTGCAAATGACGCACTTAACAGACACATTAAGTGGGAGGTGTCGGACATGTTTACTAATAGTGACCACATGGCAATCATCGCAGAAGTTTCGTTCTCTCGGGCCCAGGAACCCTCACGCATGAGCACTACACGAAAAAGAAGCTGGAAGCAAACAGATTTTGACACTGACGTTTTTTGAGACAGACTGGAGTGCAGCAATAGCACCAGGCAAAGGCGGCGCATTGCGAAAGGAACTGGTGGCAGCATGCGACGCTACAATGCGAGGGACGAAATGTCACAATAAGCGAAGACCTGTATACTGGTGGAATGAAGAAATTTCCACGCTTCGACGTCGCCTACAACGAAATCGAAGCTGCGAAAACGAAAACCGTCTCAAAGAAAAAGCTCTTAAAGTCAGTTATAACCCGTAGCAACTGGAACTGTTTTGAAAAGATCTGCGGAGAAGCGAATATAGACCCTTGGGGACTGCTTATAAAATCTGTATGTCCAAATTCAAAAATAAGCGGCAGCAACCCAAAATGTGCTCCGTTCATGGAGAAAGTCGTCGAGGCGAGTCGAACCGATTACTTACGCTGAGCAACGAAACGAAGCTGCTGAATCACCCCCACTGGTTACAGAAGAAGAACTATTGGCCATAGCCAAAAAAATCAAAAACAACAAAGCGCCTGATATCGACGGAATACCAAACAGAGCTCTAAAGGTAGCCATAATCTCGAAGCCCACTCTTTTCGCAAAAATGTACAACGCGTGCATAAAAGAAGGGATGTTCCCGATCCCTGGAAAGTTCAGCGTCTGGTCTTAATCCCAAAACCAAAAAAACCACCAGATGAACCTTCTTCATATCGACCTCTGTGTATGCTCGACACAATGGGCAAAGTGTATGAAACCGCTTGGAGTCCGCAATTAATGAAGCCGGCGGACTATCAGAAAGACAATACGGCTTCAGAAAACAGAGGTCCACTATCGATGCGCTGAAAGAAGTTGTCGACACTGCGAAAAATGCAGTAAGTGGCAAAAGATGGAAAGGTGGTACAAAAGAATATTGTGCGCTGATCACCCTGGATGTGAAGAATGCATTCAACTCTGCTAAATGGACAAATTTATTCGAAGCCTTATATGAAACACGCGCCCCTCAGTAGCTCATAAATATCTTTATGAGTTATTTTGAAAACAGAAGGCTGATTTACGATACCACCGAAGGCATAAAGAACTACCCTATTTCAAGTGGAGTTCCTCAAGGATCTGTTTTAGGCCCTCTCTTATGGAATCTAGTTTATGATGGGGTGCTAAGAATTCCACAGCCTAATAACGTTAAGCTAATCGCATACGCGAACGACCTTATAGTGATAGCAGTTGCTAAACAACTGGAAGACCTACAAAATAAATGTAATGAATGCATAAATGGTCTACGCCAATGGTTTTCTTCCAAAAGTTTGGAACTGGCTGAGCACAAAACAGAGGTACTCCGCATAAGCACCACGAAAATAGAAACGTTAGAAACAGCACTAGGTGGTAGTTTGACTGCACTTATGTGTCAATCCTCTGAGAAGTGAAAAGCTGTTCGCGAAGCGGCAACTTCCATCATGACAATATTAAGACAGATACAGCAGAGTAGGCGTCAGTCCGTCTGTGCTATAGAGGAGACGTAAAATGTCTTGTCACTCTCATGAAATAATACCTTATCTGGTGGTTCGGGCTTCCGATGCTTCCTCCTACTTAAAAAAAAAAAAATGTGAATATACCAAGCACGTAGCACTTGAATTCCCGAAGTGCTTGGCTACTGGCAACAAAGAATGTGTGTGTGGTCACTACAGTGGGTCGACAAAGAAACTAGCACAAATTAGTTTTTATTTTGAAGTTCCCTTTTGCGTGGCACGAACAGGCAAGAAGAAGAGTACTAAGTAGCAGAAAATTGAGTATTTGCACAGTCGTTGTAATTGGATAATTACAGGGAATGCGTTGTATACCGAAAGGATCCGAGCACGAACATATGTATGAGGTGAAAGTAAAAAGGATGCAAGAACACTTCTAAGTAACTGTAAACACAAAAGTGCTGAAGGAAGATGAAAGAAAATGAAAGAATGATTGTATTAGTGAGGATGCGTTTGTGTCTTTGTTAAGAATGGCATCCTTGAGCAAACAAGTGACCGACAATCCCACACGGACTTAGAAAGTAATATATAAGAGTGTGTATGTGGTGGGCATATACAGTATATATATACCTATTACATTAGAAAAGTTTGATAGTTCTGATCTAGCCCTTAGCTATAAATTCTTCAAGGAAGGTCAAGCTGAAGGTCGAGTTAGAGGTCAAGCCAGTCATGGCGGTAGATTCTTCGGTATCTGAGACTTCAAAGGGATGGATGGATTTCCATAACTCTTTTTTAAACCAGTTTGTTGTACGGGCTTATGAACCAACCTCTCTGTATTTTATTATCTGAATGCTTGGTTGAAAGCTTAATATTCTCGATTTAGACACCCAGCTTGATCAAGGAAGGTCAAGCTGAAGGTCGAATTAGAAGTCAAGTGAGGTGACAGCCAACCTTCCAACCAACCTTTCTGCGTCTTCTTAACTGGATGTCTCATGTAGAAAGGCTTAAATGTCTCGATATAGAGTCCCAGCTGGACCTTCATCAACGAAGTTCAATCTGGAAGTCGAACCAGAGGCCAATTGAGATTCCAGCCAACCAGCCAGCCAGCCACGGCAATGAGATCATCGTTATCTTGGGTTGAAAGGTATGGTTGGTTTTCTTTAATTCATATTTAAATCAGTTTGAATCTTACTCCCATAGTATGTATGAGCTTTTGAACCAACCTTTCTGAAATTCCTTATCTGGATGTGTCATCACACATTACAAAAGCCTAATTGTTGCGATCGACACCATGTGCTGCATTATGGTAAAGTTTAAGGTTAAGCGTGATGTTAGCTGAGAGTCTGTAACCAGCGATCCAAGGCACTGAGCTTCTTTGTTACTTGGGACTTGAAAGGTATGGTTGGATTTTCTTTTTCCTGTTCAATACAATTTGAATCAGTTTGAATGTGATTATAAGCCATTCTTACTGCTTTTTCTTATCTGAATGTGCAATGTTACATTTAGAAAATTAGGCTTAAGTGTCGATCCAGTTCCCCGATAGACATTTATCAAGGCGAGTCTAGCGAAAGTCTGCAAGCCAGTCGATAGCCAGTTAAAAAATAAATTAAAGTCCTCCGGTATCTGGGACTTCAAAGGTTGATGTTCGATTTATCTCCTGTTAAAGAAAAGAGTTTGGTGGAGTTTAAAGTGTTCTCATATGGCGGTAGGCGTGGTTTTCGTGCTGTTTCGTTCAATTTCAAGCAATAATAAAAGAAAGAGGTCGAGTAGTGGCTGAGCTCTGGTATTTCACTGAACAGGAACGATATAATTACTTTTTAAGTAAACGGCATTTTATAAGCGTGAAAATGATTCCGTTTCACTAATCGGCCATATTGATCTCCTCAGAGTGCCAAGATACACAAGTTTTATAGAGATGTTTTAATTTTATTCAAGTTAAAACTTGCACGGGAAAATGGATAGATTATAATATTCTGTAAAATAAGTTCTGGCTTGTGTTTTTTTGGATATATCAATTAAATTTATCTATGGACTACCCTTATAATCTTTTATGTACTTAAAACATGAGTTCCGAAGTTTTAACTAGGTTTCTAAGACCACCAGCCGAAATAAGTGCTTCTATGACGGCCATATATGCTCGTGATATACCGTTAAAACGGTTCTAATGTCATTAAAATTTATATTCTATATTGCTAAAAGCTAGTGTGCTAACGTAGTCGCAAAAGTGAGTACAGAGAAATCGTGGAGTGTAGACAATTTAATTTGCAAAATATTATAAAAATGAGTGAATATAATTTTCTGTCGAAAATTTACTTAATTGTAACGTCAAGCTCTCAAATTCTTGGTGCAAAACTACCATCAAATAAACATGTGTTATCAGTTTTTTTTTCATAATCCTAACATAGTGAAATTATCAATTCGTAAGAGTGCTAGATTGACTATAAAAGAAGTGTCCGTATTTTGGGAAAAAGCAAGAATTCCAATTAGAGATGAAAAACACTGCATTGACAAGTTGGAAAATATGCATAGAGAATGGCAAGCTATTGGAAAAAGTAAAAATCGGTCTAGTGAAAAGCAAAAACAAAAAGTAAAGCAATTTAGTGAAATGTTAGATGATTTATTTGATATTGCTCATGCTAATGCATTACAACTAATTAAAATTGACACCGACAAAAAGTTTTTGATAAATCAACGAAAAAAGGGGCGACCAGGATGTTTTGGTGTTGTTGATACCAAAACTGCCCAGAAAGAGAAAAGAAAGGCAGCGATTTTAGAAGAGCAAATGAGAAGAATGATACGAGTGGTAGACAATGTGGAAAACGAAATTGAGGCAATTAACACAGAAGATATGTATTTGATTGAAACTGTAATTTGAATGGGGTGACATTTATGTATTTGTAGCAGGAGAATTGTCTTCAGATAGTGATGACGTGCATACAAGTTTGGAAAGTGAGATGGAAGAAGATTCTCATCCATCATGCTCCACTTCCATCAAAAATCGAAGTACGTCTTCACTGAAAGAGTCGTATCTGCCCTAGATAAATGCAAAATTAGTGATCGTTCAGCAATGCATATTGTCACTGCCGTTGCTGAAGCACTAGGACATAACACAAATGAACTCATAATAAACCGTACGTCATTGCAGCGCCAAAGGCATTTAAATCGGTTAAAAAAATCAGAAAACAACAAAGAAAACCTCAAGATAAGTCGTGTACGGATTAGATCACTGAATCGCGGTATTCGGGTAATAAAACTCTCAAACAAATTTTCTTACATATGTATATCCCTTGAAATTTTTTATTTAAAAAAATATACATTACATCTACATTACATTAAATAGATACACTGTGGCATTTTGCATTGGGATGGAAAACTGCTTCCGGAAATAACAGGTCGAGAAAAGGTGGAACGACTTCCAGTTGTTGTTACTGACAGGAATGGCAAACACTTAATAAGGGCTCCAAAACTATATGCTGCAACGGGCTCAGAAATAGCTGATACGCTGTACGAACTGATATTTGAATGGGACTTGAAGGATCATATTGTGGCCCGTTGTTTTGATACGACATCGACTAACACGGGCGTAATAAAAGGAGCTGCAACGTTGTTAGAAAAAAACTTGAGCGAAAGCTTTTGTATCTACCTTGTCGGCATCATATATATGAAATATTGCTGAGAGGGGTTTTCGAGTGTTATTTTCCCGTAAATACAAGTAAAGACGTCCAATTGTTTCGCCGGTTTCAAGAGAATTGGGAAAATATTGATAAAAACAATTTTAAAATTACATTTGAATTTTTGTAAGAGATGAAAAAGAAAATAGTTAGAGATGACTATAGGGAATTATTGGAATTGACGTCTATATGTCTAGGAGCAAATAAGGGCATAAAATTTCGTGTACCAGGTCCCACTCATCATGCGCGGTGGATGTCTAAGGCATTATATTGCTTAAGGATCTATTTACTTCGTGAACAGTTCAAACTAAAGGAATATGAAAAGAATTCGTTAGCAAGTATATGCGCATTTATTATAATATTCTACGTTAAGCTTTGGTTTAACTGCACCAATCCGTCTAAAGCACCTCTTCAAGACTTATCTTTTATTAAAGAAATTCACGAGTATAGGAATGTTAATAAAAAAATCTCTGAAATTGCAATAAAAAAATTTTGTAAACACCTCTGGTACCTGTCTGAAGAATGTATTGCATTGACATTATTCGACGATGACGTTTCTTATGCCATGAAACAAAATATTGTGGAAAAAATTAAAAACATCGACAAGTGCGATAAGGAAACAGAAAATTTTAAGAGGGTACACGTAAGATCCAGTGAAATAAATGCATTTATAAGAAAAGAACTACATGATTTTGTAACAGCAAATACAGTTTATTTTTTTTGGACGGTTTGGGATTTCACCTCAATTTCTGCAGGTAGATCCACTTTATTGGAGGGATACAGAAACCTATCAAAAAGCTAAGGATATTGTTATAAATATAGTAGTTAACGACACAGCAGAACGTGGAGTAAAACTTATGGAAGAACATAATAGAATACTAACAAATGACGAACAAGAAAAACAATATTTATTACAAGTTGTAACTGATTATAAAAAATAATTTGATTCACATAATAAATCATCTTTAATTAGATCATAAGAAATAATATTATACTTTTTAATTATTACAAGTTAAATTACCTTTCGCACATAACAAATGAAGTAGGGTAGACTAATTTTAAGAAAATGTAAAAATTCGTAATTTTTCAGGATTTCAAGCTCCTTGCGCAACCTCTAAATCTTTTTTGATTGACCTAAAACTTTGTATATACTAGTTTTTTGGCTATTCTCATATTTCTAGGGGGTGCGATCGAGAATCGGAATACTTTGGAAAATAAGGGCCACCCTAATGTACATATATATTTCTTTTTCCACCAACAAATTGAATAAGTTAACCCCATAGAAACAGTAGAACATAAAAGTATGTCACATACGGATAATGAAAGGAAAATACGCCTCAGGGTTGTGAAAAACAATCAATTGTGTCATACCTCACACAATTAAAAACAACTCAAGAGTAATTATTTCGAACAGGCAAAATTTGTATAGCCAATAATGACTGTTTTAATTGGTGTGTTCGTTTTATTTTTGTTTTCAACTGTCGTGTGCTTTTCACTGCAAATATATTCGTGCTTAAAATTACACCCGCACGTGTCTTAATTAAAATTTTAATTGGAGTTTTTCTTAATTACAAATGTGAGTGGCTCAGTTTGAGCACAGTGAAGCGAAAGGCAAAATTGCGAACGATAAGTGTGGGAACACATATGTATATACTTTAACAACATAGAAAAATAAACAACAAGGAAAAATTCGGTTACCCCGTAGCTTAAATACAAAGGATTCCTTGCAAGAACTTTGATGGGTGTGGGTATCAGTTTGTATGGTAGCTATAGACTATAGTGATCCGATATCAAGGGTTTGAGAAATAAGCAGCTTCTTGTGAAAAAAAGAACGCGTTCAAAATTTCAGAACGATTTCTTCAAAACTGAGGGACTAGATAGCGATACATACAGAAGGGTTGTTGGTATCTCCAAAAAGGCTTTTTTGTTCGTAAGACGATGTGTAAGCTCTAGAGTCATAGATTTTGTTTGTTTTTTACGGTATTGGTCTCACTGTATTAGCTTATGCAAGTAGGTAATAACTTCACTACCAGCAGGTAACTCGGTTAATATCATTTGGGTTCCATGTCATGTAGGAATAAGTAGAAGTAATGAAAAGGCAGACGAGTTACTCCGTTACTCGGGGGCAGCTGGCAACACTATTCCCTTAAGCTGTTCTAGATTCATTCATTCAGCTTCTTCAAGGGTTGTTTGAAGCAATGGACCCTAGTGTAACACCTCGGGTTCTGGGAGCAATACGGGGCATGCCACAAAGGGAACTGAGTAATTTTGAATGGATCATCATGTGGCACCACCTTTAAGATCCCAGCTTCAGAAAATGAGAAAAGTGGATTCACGGCAGCGCATATGCGAAGGATGCTGATCATCACCTACGCGTTGATGAGACGGGTTACATTCCACGGCTCTCAATACTCAATCTTAATAGACCTTGGACAGCTGGAGTGAAAAAAATTTGATTTTTTACCTAATGGTGATTTTCAACTAACTTCAAACAGCTATCTTTAGCCGATGGCTTCCTTTCGTCTAAACACTTTCTATATTAAGTATCGTTATTTTCCTGTACTACAAACGGCACTACTTAATGCATTGATTGCAAAATAGAATCGCCAATTGAGTTTCGATTAAAAATTTAATTACGCCACAATTAAGCAATTCACACATACTCAAACAAAAAAATTTTCGTTATAAACAAGCTTTGTCCGGTGGTAAGAGCACAATCAGCTTGTGGCCAACGGCTTGGCTGTCAAGAGCTGAGGGCCATCAAGCGGCGAATTAGGATGTGCCCCTTGCATTCAGTTGAACTTGTTAATGCCTTTAGTGCACTTTTGTTACTTACGCTCTACTATCATTATTGTTGTTTTACGCTCTGCCTCTTGCCGCCTCTCGTAATCGTTCTGTTCAGTTTTTCTTCCATTTTAGTAGCCTGGTTAGCAATATGTTTGCTGTTTTAGCAGCCATTTTAAAAATAGCCATACTTAAGAGCAGCCACACCAACGCCCTTAAAACCCACGCGCACACACACGGGCGCGTACATATATATATTTACAAACTTAACACTTGCATGCAATGATTGCTGTTGTTTTTGCTTCAAAACTAGCAATTTTTCTACGATTTCGTCGTTTGCTTTTGCTTTAGTTGCTTCAGCTAATGTCTGAGTCTGCTCGCCTCGCCTCAATTCGCACTGGTTAGTCGTTAACGCCTCGGGCGCTTAGTGAGTGAAATGATGTTTGTTTTTGTTGTTGAAACTTAGTCAGTTTCTATTGAAATTGAAGAGAAATTTTTAGGCCAACCAAAAGACATTACCGCTGAGCTAGTTTTTGGGTTAGTTATTATTGGCACTTTCGTGTACCTTTCACTGGAATTGTAGTACTGCGTTGAATGAAGAAGACCCCTTACAAACAATCTACCATGACATTATTGTCGTCTCGCCACTTGATCAAGACGAGGTGAAAACTCCAAGGCAGATCAAGAACAACGAAGCCTGGGGCTGATGGATTACCGGCTTAGTTGTTAAAAGTTGGCGGCGAATCGGGAAGGACCTTTCACAACCGTTCAATACCCGATAAAATTTTAGACAGCGTGATTTTTGCCGTTCGTCTTCTTCAACTAAACTGAACCGCATTGGGACTGGCTACTTTAAAAGTAAAATACAACTGGGGTACGCCGATGCTTTTGACATCGTAGGCCTTAACAACAAAGTCACTGTAGCCTTTTCCAGTCTGGAAAAAGAAGTTTTGTGGTAAACGAGAGCGAAACACTGTCGGTAGCTATAAATTTAAAAAAAAAAGTTAAAGATTTGTATATTTCGAAACTAGTATAAATTCGACCAATAATCTAAGCCTGCAGATCAGGCGCAGAATAACTCTTGCCTACAGGAGTTGCTTTGGGATCGGCAGGCAATTGTGAAGCAGTTCCCTTTCTCGACGAAGAAAAATTACACTCTATAAGTCTCTCATCATTCCAATCCTATTATACGGTGCAGAAACATGGACGATGTCGAGCCAAGCTGAGAAAGCAATTGAAGTATTCGAATTTAATAATGTGAAGAGCTCAAAGTTTATTTGGTGACTTAACAAGGTCATCAGTACTCTCTAAAATTAAGGAATGTGAAGTTATTTGAGTTTCCTTCCTTATTTGTTTTCGAGTATCTTATGAGTAGTATTTTTATAGAGATTTTCCAAGCCAACATTGACTTACTTCGATTTTCAATAACCTATGTTTATTGTGTGACTTAATATGTGTCCTTTTACTACTTCATCAATAAATTGAGTATATGTGACTAGAGAATCCAATTAGATTAAACCACAATACGAAAGCTCTTTTTCCACTTGGGTAATACGAACCCTGTCGTAAAGAACAGAGCGGGGACTAGGGACCATTATAACACTCTTAACTCAAATGCATGGCCCTATGCTAGATTTCTCAGGTCAACTGATCACAATATTGTTGGTATAGTTATGAGATCATGAGATTCATAGTAAACCTTCTAGAGCGACCGTAGATTTTTTCATGGAATGGTTTCGAAGCTCTTCAAAGATCTCATAAGAAGTGTCCAAATGTCTTGTCTGATGAAAAGGTTATTTTGGAGTGAAGAATCCTTAGATAACATTTGGAAAAAGTGTTACGATCGTCTCTGGTAAATCTATTTGCTAATCTTCTAAACAGCTGCCATTACCCAGCAGGTTCGGAGCGAGACAACTTAAAGCTATCAAATGTACGAATTTCTGACTCCGTAAGAAGTAGTTGTCGATTCCTATTTAGATATTCCATTACCAATGGATGAATTCCAGTCGGAGTCGCAAATAGAAAAGCCCTTTCTATTATATCAAAAATTGGTTGAATTCTTTTAGAATTCTATGTATCTTTGAGTAATAAGCGTTCGTTTGCTGATAGGTACCCAGAGATTTCATTACCAACGGATGAGGATGAAATGAGTCTGTGTCTATTCAGCATAACTAGGAATTAGATGAGCATAACGCATGTCTGACTAAGCTTTAACCCTCATCGGGACCCTCGGGTCTGGCCAGGCATATTTTGTTTTTAAATGTTATTTAAATATATTTAGAGTGTAGCAAACGACTTGCGCTTCCAGGTAGCTTCCTAGAATTTTATTGTCTATAGAATTCAGAAAAAACTTCAAGGATATCGTATCGAAAAGGATGAAAAAAGGATATTATAATATTACACCTTAGTGCACCAATGGTGCTTGGCTAGACCCTATATATTTTGTATGAAAGTATATGAACTTTGGTATTTTTCTATCACTTCGCACGGTTGATTTATCTGTTTTCATGTTCGGTACATGTCCAAATTGGTTTGTATGTCTATCTAGGTCAAATAATTTAGCCGCTAGAGCATTTTAGAGGTTAAGAAAAATGTAATTTTTCTCAAAATGTTACATTTTTTGTGAATGCCATTGCCACGCCAAGCGTGAACAAGGCAGTCAATTTGATTTCAACCAAATCGAGAAGTAAGAAATTTCAAAAATGTATCTACATTTTACATACATATGTATATGTATGAGCGTAAATACAACACGCTTTCTTTTTTTTGTGTCGGAGGGGGAATCTTCCAAAAGATACTGCCTTAGACAGGTAGCATGCACGATTCATATTGCCCGCTAAAGATACACCTTTTTCGGGATCACGTCCAGTTAGTCTTATCTAACTTTACTGGACTTGCGAAGCAGTACGCCTACGTACTAAGCCCTTAACTCCGGCTGCGTTAGCTTGTACTTGGTCCTGCGGGACCGCCGTTAGGTATTACTTCGCAGGACCAAGCTGGGCAAGAATGCCTCTTCAGAAACTCCTTTCGTGGTTATTCAGCTGGTCTCAACCTTTTCGCTGTCGTTCTCTTATCCTGAGTTCGTGGATCGCTGTTGCGGCCCACTCTTTCATTTTCGCCCATACCAACTTTGGTTGCAGCATGTGGCTTATAATGTTGTCAGGCGTCATCCTTTGATTAATTATTCCTTCGATGGTAGTTCTCTCCACTTCGTATCTCGAACAGAAGAAAAAGTAATGCTCGGCGTTTTCATTGGCACTGCTGCAGAATGAGCATTTTGTATCATCATCGTGGCCGAATCTGTAAAGGTATTCCCTGAAATAGCCATGGCCTGTCAAGAATTGTGTCAGATAAAAGTCTGTCTCCCCATGTTGTCTCTCAATCCAAGCTGATACGTTCTTAATGAGCTTGTGCGTCCATCTTTCTTTTTCTGCCGCGTTCCATTGTTTTTGCAACTCTTCGAGGCTAACCTGTCTCTCCTTTTTTCGCTCATCATCTGTTAGACGCCTATTCATAGCTTTAGATTTTAGGTAGATTCTACGTAATTCTGAGGAGGCATAAGACCAGATATGATACTGGCCGCTTCATGTGAGACCGTTCTCAATGTACAGGCCACTCGGATGGCGCATAGCCTGGTCACTGCCTTTGCCTTGTTGGCATTTGTTTTTTGGCACAGTGCTTTCCCCCAAATAGGGGCCGCATACATCAGTGTTGACTGACTTACTTTAGCTAGTAGGGCTCTCCTACTTTGACTTGGGCCACCAGTGTTAGCCATTATTCTTGACAGGGCCGCTATAACAGTAGCTGCCTTGCTACAGGCTTTTTCGACATGCGCTGTGTACTTCAATCTCGTATCAATTATAACGCCAAGGTATCTCAGGGAGTTTTGCGTTGTAATGTTGTATCCATCGATATTTAACGTGACCGTTTCTAGCTTTTTCCTGCTCGTAATAAGCACCGCTTCCGTCTTTTCTCCGGCCAGCTGCAGCTTAGTTTCCGTGAGCCAGTCCTTAATTTTTGCTGTGGTCGCATTGCAGAGGTTTTGGATTTGGGATATCTCCTTAGCAACTATCGTCACAGCAATATCGTCCGCATAGCCAATTATTTGAGCCTCTTTTGGCAGCGATAGGCGTAGCACCCCGTCGTATAGAACATTCCAAAGTAACGGACACAAAACGGAGCCCTGCGGTACTCCACCTGTCACCACGTGGCTCTTTGGGCCGGCATCGGTGTCATACAGTAGCAGTCTATCCGACAAATAGCTACTGATTATCCTTAGTAGATATCCCAGAGTTTTTCTTGCCTCCAAATCCCTAATTATATGATATGAGGCCATGATGCAGAATTGAAAGCATTTTTGACGTCAAGTGTGACAACTGCGCAATATTTTTTATCGCCATGCATCCACCTGGTTCCCGCTATGACCTTGGCCGCAATGTCCGTCACTTTTCCGACTGCGTCCATGATGGATCGATGTCTTCGGAAACCAAATTGGTTTTCAGACAAGCCAGGCAGCTCTCCTTCTAGTTAACGTTCCAGACGTTTGCAGATCAGCTTATCTAATATTTTGGCCATCGTATCGATCATACTGGACGAGAACCAGGTGCGGTTTCTTCCATACTTTTGGGAAAACGCTTTCGTTTAGACACCTAGAAAAAAATTTCAGCGAAGGCCTTCTTGCTGTGTTTAAGTGCAATCTTAAGCGCCATCAAGTCCTGACGCCTTTGTATTGCCGAATCTTTCCGCCACTTCTACTACCTCCTCCTCGTCGATTGACAAAACTTCGACCACTGATGGTATTCTCCTGCTCGTATGTTGCTCTTGCGATGGGAAAAGCGTTCTCACTACTTTTTCTAGCAGTGTAGCAAAAACGTAGTTTTTTTAATGTTACAACTAAGCGAAAAAACGTCAAGATAAGGAAAAAATTTAAAAGGTAATAAAAAAAACTGACACATACGAACGCCAAACCCTTTGAAGGTTTTCTATACTGACCTATTACCATCACCCTGACTTGGAATTTCTCACCCCCAGATTAGCTGTTGTACTGTGTAATAAGTTAAGAATCAAAGTCACCAATCTCCGCCATCAAAACTATTGCTGGGACATTATGCCTCCAGTCCTATACTGATAAAAGTAGATGTATGTACACATGTGTTTAGATGTATCAAAACAAACGGATATTTTTGTATATGTATGAGTATGTGTTCCAAGTTGTTGTTTTAAGAGCCACTTATCTGAAGCGATTTTTCTTTGTCCAAATGAGTGTAATAAAAATCGGGAACACCTGCTAGCAACCAACAGCCAGCAGCCGCCAAGTAACTAGCCGAGTAGCCAGGCAACCAAACGACGAAATAGCCAAGCTTCCACGTTAGAGCAATTTACTCGTAGTCAACGCATTTAGCCAGTTGCATTTTCTAGAATAGATTTACCAAATGTGCAACAAAAACCACAAATATTTTAGAATTTTCCTACACATATATTTTTGGTAGATGTTTTTGCTATTGTAGTTGTCGACTCGCATTACTTTCAGCAGGGGCAATAATTAAGGGGGTACTCTAATGTGAACGCATACATTTTACCACTTTTAGGAAATTTTTTTCTATACAACTACAAAATTCAATCATTTTAATTTTTTAATATATTTTTATTTGTATTTTGAAATGTACCAAAAAAATTTTTTTTTTCGTTTTTCACACTTTTTTTTTTTTTTTTTTTTTTTAAATCAAAGTAGTCCCCAACAAAAAAAAGTAGTTCACTGGTCATGGTAATAGCGGCTGTTCATGTTGTCTGAAATAAAAAAAAGCGAATGGGTTATTATTCAGTAGTTCTGCGGCTATCGTCCCTACCAAATATAATCAATTTCATTAAAAAAAAATGTCGAACTTCAAAAAAAAGTCACGAAAATCTTGTTTGTTTTCGTTAAAAATCGTTTAAAAAAAAATATGAAAATATTTTCGAAAATAAACAATTCTGGTAGGGGCGATAACTATAAATGAGGATGCTGCAGACTTGTCATGGCGCCTGGTAGACAGTCGCTTATGACACGTCGGCGACTATGACCTGTAACCAGTGGCGTAGCTACAACTTCGGGCGCCCGGGGCCATGGATGCTCTGCCGCCACCCTTTATCCACCTACCTACAAGTTTCATGAGGTGGTTCGAACAAAAGTGATTTTTTACAAAATATCTTCGATATTAAGTATATAAAATTCAGAAACTAGAAACCACGCAAATTCTGAAGTTCCAAAATTCTCACAATATAGTTTTTGAATAAATTGATAGTAAATTTACAAGACATCTTATTAAAAGCCATAGAAAAAACCCATTTTCGCCCTATATTTTGTACACTTTTGACACAATTTTCAGGAATTTTTGCCCGAATTGGAGTTTTTAAATACCATTTTTGAAAATTTGGAGAAATAAAAGTATTTATTACATTGAATTTTTCACAGCATGTTTTCAATAGGTTTTACTGTCAAAATAAAAAATAATAAAAATCGATTTTTCGAAGTGATTACATGAGAATACCCCCTTAAGCGCGAGCTCCGCAGAGCTTCCAACGCTCGCAGACTGTAATGTGCTCGGAAGTGACGGTTATTGGAGAGGGAGACTGCTCGTTGCACCGTGGAGTCTGGCATATATGGACCTATACTATGGGCTTAATTAGTTTTAATATAATTTTTTAAACGAAATAAGATGAGCTCGCATGGTTCCAAGCAGAGCACTTACAGTAAAGGATAGGATTCAGCAATAGATAGATATAAATTGAGGTTTGCACCGCGACCTAGGTCTATCCTAGTCTCTGTCACGACGACTCACATAGGCCCAGTACACTCCAAAGATATACATATGTAATTCTGGGAGCTATTGAGGCCTAGTGATCCCTATTCGGATATATGGATCCAAGGGCCTTATTTCAGAGAGTAGACCCATACGTTTTAAGAGCGTTAGGGAGACAAAAAATTTAATATCTTTGGAATACTATGAATGAACAAAAATTTTTTTGCAGATTATTAAAGGCGAATATTTTCTGCTTGTGTCACATACTTTCCAATTTTTTTAGTGTGAAGAACACTTAAAAAATTTCAATTCTTTAACAAAAAATTATGTAAAATATTATTTTTTAACCAAATGGATCGTGAAAAAATATCTATAATATAGTAGGACCACATTACTTTGACTTAACAAAATTTCATCGATTTGTCTCTAGTAGTTTATGAGAAAAAAATTTTGCAATTTTATCTTGCTCTAAATTTCAACCTTCAATAATTTTAACAAAAAATAAATAATTTTGACGAACTATTTATATCACTGGGTATGCGTCTGGTTCTCTTCCTAATGAACTGCTAATTTTCAAAATCGGAGATTTTTGACCACCACTTGACGTGGTTTCACCTAACTGCAAGTGTTTTTATTTTATTTTATTTTTTGAATTACTTTAAATTATTAAAATGCTAAATAAAATATACTTTCATAAATCAAGTGCAACCACTGTGCCAAACCAGAAATTATAAATAGATGTGCGAGAGTGTGTGTGTGTGTTTGTTTCTAAAAACAAACACTTTGAGCGGCTTCAGCTGCTTGAGTGGTTATATCAGTAATAACCATGCGTATATGTAGTAAGTATGTATATACAAAAAATATACATATATATTTTCTATTATAAATTGTTGCACATTAATATTTAGGGATCTTCAATCTGCGGTAATTAGACCCAAACAGCATTGTTAGGGGAATTTGATCGCAAAATGTATGTATGTACTGTATGCATTCGCTCTTTGCTAGAGTTTGCAGTAAACTCGATTGTGAGTCTGTAAAATTACTCGTATTTTAAGAGTGGTGATTAAAATTTAAAAGCAAGCTAAGTGCTAATATATATCAGTTTTATATCACCGAAGGTTTATTTTAATTGGCATCAATGAATTTGTGAGAGGATTTTTTATATAATACATACATTTGATTTGATGTTTGATACAAAATATTTGATGAAACTTAAGATAGATTTTAGGTAGTTCACAGCTGGTCGTGTGTAAGGCCGCATTGATAATTTTCAATTAATGTTATAGATATTTTTAGTATATTGTGTTTAATTTCTTATAGTTTTATTCATCATGCAATAATTTTTAACTAAAATTTTTTATAATAAAAAAATAATTTTAAATAAAAAAAAATTAATTGAAATGCTGTGGTTTGTGTTGGTCTTTTTTTTCCAATTGACTTTGATAGTAATAAGTACCCGTTTCTTTTAAATTTTAACCAAAATTTTTTATCGAAAAAAAAAGTATCTATAACTCTTTATCTGAAATATTATTTAACTAATTGTACTTAAAACGCATTGGTTCTAAAAACTGTGACAAAACAATTTTATATATAATGAAGTTAGTAAATATGTTTTAAGGATTTCAACTAGAATATATATTAGGTAGTCGAAAAAGTCTTTTCGTATTTTGTCAATGGATATAGTCGCAATCGTATATCTCCAGTGCTTCCAATCACATTATGTCATACCATATAGTGTTGGAAAGGTGAGATTTTAAGCTTAAATCGCACCATTTCTAAAGCGAATGATAACAGAGGACGGAAAGTGGATTAACTTCGACAGTAATGTGCGAGAAAAATGTAGCCCAAGCGTGGTGAAGCTCAATGGCAAAAAGTGGTCGACCAAAATGGTACACATTTGGTTCACTAAAATTCATTTTAAATATAAAACAAAATAAGTTGAAGTTTTATTAGAAATATGAAAAGACTTTTTCGGATACCCAGTATTATCGATTTTTTAAAAACTATTTTATCGATAATTTTATATAAGAAATGCTATAATAATATATTCTAAGCAGGAATTAGTTAAAATTTCTTTACCAAAATATACTATATATATCGGTCTTTTTCGAATTAATTTTGACGTTTGATTATCCATATTCATAATGTATTGTTTTTAATAATTGTCTTTAAAAATGTTATGCTCTTTTCCAAATACTTTTTTCCTATTGATTGTACTTAAATGAAACTTTAGAAAACTATCGATATATATTTACCATTTGTCATGTCAATTCCCAAATTATTTATTTCTCTACTCTCTTTTCTTTTAAAATACAAATGTACATAAATATTATGTATTATGTATGTATGAATATGCCCATAGTATATATCCTAATATTTGTACCACACCATCAATTCTGTGTATCAGTATTTGTGCCAGAAAAGTATTTTCTTGTTCATATGAATTCCCCCTCAGTAGAGATAAAATACTTTTTAGTGGACTATGATTTCTGAAATTTCTTGAATTTGGCTGTATTCTATTTACTTAAATTCAATTTAACACAAAACTAATTTGTGCAAAATTGAACTTATCAAACAGCTTTATTGCGAAGAATTTTCAGGAATTCATACACATAATCATATTTTACATTCACTGATGTTGAATACTAAAAATGTAAAATTCTACGAGCAGCTCTGAATAGTAGAATTTAATTGAAAATTCATAACAGTTAGCTGGTGGCGCGTAATAATTGAGTGTTAACCCTTTTGTGCCCTATTAGGTACAATAGATAATAAAAAGATGTACAGTGTAACAAAAACCATGTTGGGAAGATCGCTGGTAAAACATGTTTACATTCTGGGTTGCTATCTATGTCTATTTAACAATTTAGAAATCGTTAGAGTGTTAAATTACAATATTGTTGATGTAAAAAATTTTTTTAATGGTAGCATATGCTTCGAAAATATTTTCACTAATGCGAAAACGAGTAGAGTTGCCACCTAAGGATATGTTAAGAAATATTCAATCACAACTGCAAGAAAGTTAAAAATGAAAAAGAACTAACTAATGAGAATGACATATGACATCTTTTAACCGAGTGTTGCCACATGTGTTAAAAATTAAAAATCTCAAAAGTATTTTAAATTTTTATAACGGTTTTTTTAATTACGACCGCCAAGATCAATTGCAAGGGAGCGAAAGGAAAACACGCAAGCTTTCTACTTACATGGTCTCGAGAAGACTGCAGGACGGCTGTTGGCCTAGTCACTGGTCAAACTTACTGGCATCACATGCGAACTGAATGGGCATTATTAACGATGACACATGTCATGCCTTATCTAGAACTCGGCTTAAATATATTTATAGGTGCTTAAAATTTGTAAAACTTTTACCGAAACGCTTCAATTGATGAAACAAGTTTATGACGATGATTGCCTGTCCCGTAGCAGAGTGCACGAGTGGATTTAACGTTTTCAAAGTAGTCGTGAGGACATAAATGACGATCAACATGTGGACCAATCAAAATCCGTGATCAATGGAAATTCCATCGAAACTGTGCTTGAATTCGTCAAAAATCAGCCGAAACCATCATTGAAATTCATGGAAATGGAATTGAACATCTCCAAAAAATAGATGTATCGCATTTTGACCGAACATTTGGGCTTACGAAAGGTGTGTGCATGATTTGTTCTGCACAAATTGACTGACGACCAAAAAAATGTCATCGATCGACGCTTGTGACCGATTATTTGATCAAAAATCACATTTTAACCATTAACCACTCCCCGTATTCTCCTGATATGGCATCCTGCGACTTTTTCCTTTTCGGAAAAATGCATTTGCCCATGAAAGGGAAGAGTTGTGCAGATGTAGAGGCCACTCAAAAGGCTTGCAACGGCATACTGGCGGCCATACCGGCCAACGAACTAAAACACTTGTTGGACATGCTTTTGGACCGTGCAAGAAGTTTCATTGAAGCAGACTATTTTGAATAAAATAAATTGATTTTGCTGAAAAAGCCATTTTTTGTGTTTTTTTTAAGTCCTGTTTACTTTGGAACACATCTATATTTACTACTTAAATCAGTACTTATTTGTATAGCTGTACATAAGGTACGGATGGCTTGAAAGCTTAAAGCACATAGTAACAATATTTCAAAATTTCTGACGAATAATTGATTGATGTGCAATAAAATTAGATTTTGTGTATATTGGTTTTGTTATTTTCAGTTTTTGAAATGGGCGTATGTGTGTGGTTGTTATTTTCCATTTCAGCTACCACAAATACTACACTTTTATCTCACTCAACCATACATACTGTATTTTCAGCTTCACCACTTCAAATTTCACTCACATTTCCACATCAATTTCCAGTTTTTAATTTAATTTTAACTCCGTATACTTCCATTTTAGCACAGCACCAATATGCATTTTCTACTATTTGCCAAGTTAAAATAAATTTAAAAAACTCTGTTGCTGGCTGTTGATTGGCATTCATCTTTCGGTCCTTAAACAAGAGGCAGGGCTTGCAGAGTGTGTGGAAATTTAAATTTGCCATCAAAAAGTTATATTGCCATTATTGTTGTTATCTTTGTACCTCCTTGTACTGTCCATAATGTGAGTTACAACAACCCAAATGTGCACTTTAGTAGCAATCAGCTGTGTAAGGCAATCAGCCGATGAATTAGTTGGACCGGAAATAGGGCGGTGCGACGATTTGGTATCTGCAGCTCGTCCAGCAGTGGTTCCCAACTGCAGACGCCATCATCAACAACGACAGTGTTGGCGCAGCGAATGGGAGTAATTTAGTACTTTCTCCTTTGTACATACAATTTTTAAAATATTTTTAAGCTGCTGTAATGCGTACTTGCAATAATTTTTCTGCGCAATTGGTGTAGACTTCAAGCCCGAAATTTGTGTAAGTTCCTGCGTACTACATTTTCAATTTATTCATCTCGAAACTTCGGGATTTTAAAACAAAAAAATCGGAATCCCGAAAATTTTTAGAAGTTTTTATATAATCAATTTATCCAACACGAAATTTTGGGATTTTACAATAAAAGAAATCGGGATCCCGAAAACTCACAGAATTTATATAATAAAATCGATTTATTTTACACGAATTTTAGAGATTTTAATAAAAAGGAAATCGGGATTTCTAATAGGTACAGCATTTATTAAAGTAGAAATTTCGGGATTTAAAGTAAACTATATCAGTAACCCAAAAATTTCCGGAGATTTTATAATTGCTTTGAAACTACTGTTAAACACAAACATCTCAAGAAAAATTAAAAAAAAAGTTACTTCGTAAGTTTTATATGACAAAAGTCTACATACAGTTCAAATCTCATACTTTGTACATTGTAATATTAACAGTAAGGTAACGTTAGCCTTTTTCTTTTATTTCAATATGTTTATTGTTTGATATTTATTGAATTTAGTTGTGGTTTAAACATTTCAATAGCTATAATGGCTCCGCGAAATGAAATATCAATTGATGTAAGAAATTTGGTGATAAAAGAAAGAAAAGAAAAAAAATCATATGGTGAAATTTCTAAAATTTTAAACTTGAGTCGAGCAACAGTACAGACAATTCTAAAAAACTTTAAAAATAATGGTTCCAACGAAAATAAACCGCGCAGTGGACGCCCAAAAAAACAATCTCGTAGAGACGTCAGCCTGATTCTCAACGAAGTAGACCAAAATCCAAAAGTAAATGCTCCAAATATAGCCGAACGCATAGTAAGTACGTCACAAATGAGTATCCAACCAAGAACAATAAAAAAAAACTCTAAACGATAACGGATTCCACAGTAGAACACCACGGAAGAAACCTTTTATTTCTGAAAAAATCGGAAACTTCGTTTAAAGTTCGCCAAAAAACACAAAGAAAAGGAAATGGATTTTTGGAAAAAAGTTTCATTTACAGATGATTCTAAATTCACCCTTTTTGGTAGTGATGAAAGGGCTAAAATTTGAAGGAAAACTAACGCCACGCTTGAACCGAAGAACGTAGTATCAATTGTGAAGCTCGGTGGCGGCAGCGTAATGGTTTGGGGAGCTGTTGCGGCCTCTGGAGTTAGAAAGTTGGACTTTATTGAAGATGAAATGGACGGTTATAAGTATAAGTCTCTGTTGGAACATAATTTGAAGCCTTTGGTGGATAATTTAGGGCTCGGTTCCGGTTGGATATTTCAACAAGATAACGATCCGATGCATGCGGCGCAAATTGTTAAGGACTGGTTGCTTTTTTATACTCCAAGGCAATTAAATACACCACCTCAAAGTCCAAATATGAATATTATTGAACATGTCTGGGAGATTTTGGAGCGTAGAATTAGAAAGCACCAAATTTCTAGCTCTGCTATACTCTAAGAGCGCATATTGGAACCTTGGAACAGCATTACATCTGCAGCGTTGACAAATTTAGCAGAATCAATGCCTTAATAACTAGCATTTTGTAAAGTTTTTCGCACTGAACTAAGATATTTTTGTACTGTATGTAGACTTTTGTCAACACAATATTTGAGTTTTTATTCCATAAATTTGTAGTTTTATATTAATTAACGGATTTTTTAAGTTTGTTGTTATTAGAAAGAAGATTAGAATAAAACTGTATCAACACATTTTTCTAAAAAGTTTTTGTACTCTCACATCGAAGAAAACAGAGGGTGT